>NW_026525248.1:0-56089 GCF_943734705.1 Anopheles coustani
TAGAAGGTGCTTAAAGTGACTTTAAAGAGAATGAGACGATGCAAAATGGTGTTTAGAAGGTGCTTAAGGTGACTTTAAAGAGAATGAGACGATGCAAAATGAGGTTTAGAAGGTGCTTAAAGTGACTTTAAAGAGAATGAAACGATGCAAAATGAGGTTTTAGAAGGTGCTTAAAGTGACTTTAAAGAGAATGAGACGATGCAAAATGGTGTTTAGAAGGTGCTTAAAGTGACTATAAAGAGAATGAGACGATGCAAAATGGTGTTAGAAGGTGCTTAAAGTGACTTTTAAAGAGAATGAGACGATGCAAAATGAGGTTTAGAAGGTGCTTAAGGTGACTTTAAAGAGAATGAGACGATGCAAAATGAGGTTTAGAAGGTGCTTAAAGTGACTTTAAAGAGAATGAGACGATGCAAAATGGTGTTTAGAAGGTGCTTAAAGTGACTTTAAAGAGAATGAGACGATGCAAAATGGTGTTTAGAAGGTGCTTAAGGTGACTTTAAAGAGAATGAGACGATGCAAAATGGTGTTTAGAAGGTGCTTAAAGTGACTTTAAAGAGAATGAGACGATGCAAAATGAGGTTTAGAAGGTGCTTAAAGTGACTTTAAAGAGAATGAGACGATGCAAAATGGTGTTTAGAAGGTGCTTAAAGTGACTTTAAAGAGAATGAGACGATGCAAAATGAGGTTTAGAAGGTGCTTAAAGTGACTTTAAAGAGAATGAGACGATGCAAAATGGTGTTTAGAAGGTGCTTAAGGTGACTTTAAAGAGAATGAGACGATGCAAAATGGTGTTTAGAAGGTGCTTAAGGTGACTTTAAAGAGAATGAGACGATGCAAAATGAGGTTTAGAAGGTGCTTAAAGTGACTTTAAAGAGAATGAGACGATGCAAAATGGTGTTTAGAAGGTGCTTAAGGTGACTTTAAAGAGAATGAGACGATGCAAAATGAGGTTTAGAAGGTGCCTAAAGTGACTTTAAAGAGAATGAGACGATGCAAAATGGTGTTTAGAAGGTGCTTAAGGTGACTTTAAAGAGAATGAGACGATGCAAAATGAGGTTTAGAAGGTGCTTAAAGTGACTTTAAAGAGAATGAGACGATGCAAAATGAGGTTTAGAAGGTGCTTAAAGTGACTTTAAAGAGAATGAGACGATGCAAAATGAGTTTAGAAGGTGCTTAAAGTGACTTTAAAGAGAATGAGACGATGCAAAATGGTGTTTAGAAGGTGCTTAAGGTGACTTTAAAGAGAATGAGACGATGCAAAATGAGGTTTAGAAGGTGCTTAAAGTGACTTTAAAGAGAATGAGACGATGCAAAATGAGGTTTAGAAGGTGCTTTAAGTGACTTTAAAGAGAATGAGACGATGCAAAAATGGTGTTTAGTAGGTGCTTAAGGTGACTTTAAAGAGAATGAGACGATGCAAAATGGTGTTTAGAAGGTGGTTAAGGTGACTTTAAAGAGAATGAGACGATGCAAAATGAGGTTTAGAAGGTGCTTAAAGTGACTTTAAAGAGAATGAGACGATGCAAAATGGTGTTTAGAAGGTGCTTAAGGTGACTTTAAAGAGAATGAGACGATGCAAAATGAGGTTTAGAAGGTGCTTAAAGTGACTTTAAAGAGAATGAGACGATGCAAAATGAGGTTTAGAAGGTGCTTAAAGTGACTTTAAAGAGAATGAGACGATTCAAAATGGTGTTTTAGAAGGTGCTTAAGGTGACTTTAAAGAGAATGAGACGATGCAAAATGGTGTTTAGAAGGTGCTTAAGGTGACTTTAAAGAGAATGAGACGATGCAAAATGGTGTTTAGAAGGTGCTTAAAGTGACTTTAAAGAGAATGAGACGATGCAAAATGGTGTTTAGAAGGTGCTTAAGGTGACTTTAAAGAGAATGAGACGATGCAAAATGGTGTTTAGAAGGTGCTTAAGGTGACTTTAAAGAGAATGAGACGATGCAAAATGGTGTTTAGAAGGTGCTTAAAGTGACTTTAAGGAGAATGAGATTATGCAAAATGGTGTTAAGAAGGTGCTTAAGGTGACTTTAAAGAGAATGAGACGATGCAAAATGGTGTTTAGAAGGTGCTTAAGGTGACTTTAAAGAGAATGAGACGATGCAAAATGAGGTTTAGAAGGTGCTTAAAGTGACTTTAAAGAGAATGAGACGATGCAAAATGGTGTTTAGAAGGTGCTTAAGGTGACTTTAAAGAGAATGAGACGATGCAAAATGAGGTTTAGAAGGTGCTTAAAGAGACTTTAAAGAGAATGAGACGATGCAAAATGGTGTTAGAAGGTGCTTAAGGTGACTTTTAAAGAGAATGAGACGATGCAAAATGAGGTTTAGAAGGTGCTTAAAGTGACTTTAAAGAGAATGAAACGATGCAAAATGAGGTTTAGAAGGTGCTTAAAGTGACTTTAAAGAGAATGAGACGATGCAAAATGGTGTTTAGAAGGTGCTTAAAGTGACTATAAGAGAATGAGACGATGCAAAATGGTGTTTAGAAGGTGCTTAAAGTGACTTTAAAGAGAATGAGACGATGCAAAATGAGGTTTAGAAGGTGCTTAAGGTGACTTTAAAGAGAATGAGACGATGCAAAATGAGGTTTAGAAGGTGCTTAAAGTGACTTTAAAGAGAATGAGACGATGCAAAATGGTGTTTAGAAGGTGCTTAAAGTGACTTTAAAGAGAATGAGACGATGCAAAATGGTGTTTAGAAGGTGCTTAAGGTGACTTTAAAGAGAATGAGACGATGCAAAATGGTGTTTAGAGGTGCTTAAAGTGACTTTAAAGAGAATGAGACGATGCAAAATGAGGTTTAGAAGGTGCTTAAAGTGACTTTAAAGAGAATGAGACGATGCAAAATGGTGTTTAGAAGGTGCTTAAAGTGACTTTAAAGAGAATGAGACGATGCAAAATGAGGTTTAGAAGGTGCTTAAAGTGACTTTAAAGAGAATGAGACGATGCAAAATGGTGTTTAGAAGGTGCTTAAGGTGACTTTAAAGAGAATGAGACGATGCAAAATGGTGTTTAGAAGGTGCTTAAGGTGACTTTAAAGAGAATGAGACGATGCAAAATGAGGTTTAGAAGGTGCTTAAAGTGACTTTAAAGAGAATGAGACGATGCAAAATGGTGTTTAGAAGGTGCTTAAGGTGACTTTAAAGAGAATGAGACGATGCAAAATGAGGTTTAGAAGGTGCTTAAAGTGACTTTAAAGAGAATGAGACGATGCAAAATGGTGTTTAGAAGGTGCTTAAGGTGACTTTAAAGAGAATGAGACAATGCAAAATGAGGTTTAGAAGGTGCTTAAAGTGACTTTAAAGAGAATGAGACGATGCAAAATGAGGTTTAGAAGGTGCTTAAAGTGACTTTAAAGAGAATGAGACGATGCAAAATGAGGTTTAGAAGGTGCTTAAAGTGACTTTAAAGAGAATGAGACGATGCAAAATGGTGTTTAGAAGGTGCTTAAGGTGACTTTAAAGAGAATGAGACGATGCAAAATGAGGTTTAGAAGGTGCTTAAAGTGACTTTAAAGAGAATGAGACGATGCAAAATGAGGTTTAGAAGGTGCTTAAAGTGACTTTAAAGAGAATGAGACGATGCAAAATGGTGTTTAGAAGGTGCTTAAGGTGACTTTAAAGAGAATGAGACGATGCAAAATGGTGTTTAGAAGGTGCTTAAGGTGACTTTAAAGAGAATGAGACGATGCAAAATGAGGTTTAGAAGGTGCTTAAAGTGACTTTAAAGAGAATGAGACGATGCAAAATGGTGTTAGAAGGTGCTTAAAGTGACTTTAAAGAGAATGAGACGATGCAAAATGGTGTTTAGAAGGTGCTTAAAGTGACTTTAAAGAGAATGAGACGATGCAAAATGGTGTTTAGAAGGTGCTTAAAGTGACTTTAAAGAGAATGAGACGATGCAAAATGAGGTTTAGAAGGTGCTTAAGGTGACTTTAAAGAGAATGAGACGATGCAAAATGGTGTTTAGAAGGTGCTTAAAGTGACTTTAAAGAGAATGAGACGATGCAAAATGGTGTTTAGAAGGTGCTTAAAGTGACTTTAAAGAGAATGAGACGATGCAAAATGGTGTTTAGAAGGTGCTTAAAGTGACTTTAAAGAGAATGAGACGATGCAAAATGGTGTTTAGAAGGTGCTTAAAGTGACTTTAAAGAGAATGAGACGATGCAAAATGAGGTTTAGAAGGTGCTTAAAGTGACTTTAAAGAGAATGAGACGATGCAAAAATGAGGTTTAGAAGGTGCTTAAAGTGACTTTAAAGAGAATGAGACGATGCAAAATGGTGTTTAGAAGGTGCTTAAGGTGACTTTAAAGAGAATGAGACGATGCAAAATGGTGTTTAGAAGGTGCTTAAGGTGACTTTAAAGAGAATGAGACGATGCAAAATGAGGTTTTAGAAGGTGCTTAAAGTGACTTTAAAGAGAATGAGACGATGCAAAATGAGGTTTAGAAGGTGCTTTAAAGTGACTTTAAAGAGAATGAGACGATGCAAAATGAGGTTTAGAAGGTGCTTAAAGTGACTTTAAAGAGAATGAGACGATGCAAAATGAGGTTTAGAAGGTGCTTAAAGTGACTTTAAAGAGAATGAGACGATGCAAAATGGTGTTTAGAAGGTGCTTAAGGTGACTTTAAAGAGAATGAGACGACGCAAAATGAGGTTTAGAAGGTGCTTAAAGTGACTTTAAAGAGAATGAGACGATGCAAAATGGTGTTTAGAAGGTGCTTAAAGTGACTTTAAAGAGAATGAGACGATGCAAAATGAGGTTTAGAAGGTGCTTAAAGTGACTTTAAAGAGAATGAGACGATGCAAAATGAGGTTTAGAAGGTGCTTAAAGTGACTTTAAAGAGAATGAGACGATGCAAAATGGTGTTTAGAAGGTGCTTAAAGTGACTTTAAAGAGAATGAGACGATGCAAAATGAGTTTAGAAGGTGCTTAAAGTCACTTTAAAGAGAATGAGACGATGAGTGCTTAAGGTGACTTTAAAGAGAATGAGACGATGCAAAATGGTGTTTAGAAGGTGCTTAAAGTGACTTTAAAGAGAATGAGACGATGCAAAATGGTGTTTAGAAGGTGCTTAAGGTGACTTTAAAGAGAATGAGACGATGCAAAATGAGGTTTAGAAGGTGCTTAAAGTGACTTTAAAGAGAATGAGACGATGCAAAATGAGGTTTAGAAGGTGCTTAAAGTGACTTTAAAGAGAATGAGACGATGCAAAATGAGGTTTAGAAGGTGCTTAAAGTGACTTTAAAGAGAATGAGACGATGCAAAATGGTGTTTAGAAGGTGCTTAAAGTGACTTTAAAGAGAATGAGACGATGCAAAATGGTGTTTAGAAGGTGCTTAAAGTGACTTTAAAGAGAATGAGACGATGCAAAATGGTGTTTAGAAGGTGCTTAAAGTGACTTTAAAGAGAATGAGACGATGCAAAATGAGGTTTAGAAGGTGCTTAAGGTGACTTTAAAGAGAATGAGACGATGCAAAATGGTGTTTAGAAGGTGCTTAAAGTGACTTTAAAGAGAATGAGACGATGCAAAATGGTGTTTAGAAGGTGCTTAAAGTGACTTTAAAGAGAATGAGACGATGCAAAATGGTGTTTAGAAGGTGCTTAAAGTGACTTTAAAGAGAATGAGACGATGCAAAATGGTGTTTAGAAGGTGCTTAAAGTGACTTTAAAGAGAATGAGATGATGCAAAATGAGGTTAAGAAGGTGCTTAAAGTGACTTTAAAGAGAATGAGACGATGCAAAATGAGGTTTAGAAGGTGCTTAAAGTGACTTTAAAGAGAATGAGACGATGCAAAATGGTGTTTAGAAGGTGCTTAAGGTGACTTTAAAGAGAATGAGACGATGCAAAATGAGGTTTAGAAGGTGCTTAAAGTGACTTTAAAGAGAATGAGACGATGCAAAATGAGGTTTAGAAGGTGCTTAAAGTGACTTTAAAGAGAATGAGACGATGCAAAATGAGGTTTAGAAGGTGCTTAAAGTGACTTTAAAGAGAATGAGACGATGCAAAATGGTGTTTAGAAGGTGCTTAAGGTGACTTTAAAGAGAATGAGACGATGCAAAATGGTGTTTAGAAGGTGCTTAAGGGGACTTTAAAGAGAATGAGACGATGCAAAATGAGGTTTAGAAGGTGCTTAAAGTGACTTTAAAGAGAATGAGACGATGCAAAATGGTGTTTAGAAGGTGCTTAAGGTGACTTTAAAGAGAATGAGACGATGCTAAATGAGGTTTAGAAGGTGCTTAAAGTGACTTTAAAGAGAATGAGACGATGCAAAATGGTGTTTAGAAGGTGCTTAAAGTGACTTTAAAGAGAATGAGACGATGCAAAATGAGGTTTAGAAGGTGCTTAAAGTGACTTTAAAGAGAATGAGACGATGCAAAATGGTGTTTAGAAGGTGCTTAAAGTGACTTTAAAGAGAATGAGACGATGCAAAATGGTGTTTAGAAGGTGCTTAAAGTGACTTTAAAGAGAATGAGACGATGCAAAATGGTGTTTAGAAGGTGCTTAAAGTGACTTTAAAGAGAATGAGACGATGCAAAATGGTGTTTAGAAGGTGCTTAAAGTGACTTTAAAGAGAATGAGACGATGCAAAATGAGGTTTAGAAAGTGCTTAAAGTGACTTTAAAGAGAATGAGACGATGCAAAATGGTGTTTAGAAGGTGCTTAAAGTGACTTTAAAGAGAATGAGACGATGCAAAATGGTGTTTTAGAAGGTGCTTAAGGTGACTTTAAAGAGAATGAGACGATGCAAAATGAGGTTTAGAAGGTGCTTAAGGTGACTTTAAAGAGAATGAGACGATGCAAAATGAGGTTTAGAAGGTGCTTAAGGTGACTTTAAAGAGAATGAGACGATGCAAAATGAGGTTTAGAAGGTGCTTAAAGTGACTTTAAAGAGAATGAGACGATGCAAAATGGTGTTTAGAAGGTGCTTAAGGTGACTTTAAAGAGAATGAGACGATGCAAAATGAGGTTTAGAAGGTGCTTAAAGTGACTTTAAAGAGAATGAGACGATGCAAAATGGTGTTAGAGAAGGTGCTTAAGGTGACTTTAAAGAGAATGAGACGATGCAAAATGAGGTTTAGAAGGTGCTTAAAGTGACTTTAAAGAGAATGAGACGATGCAAAATGGTGTTTAGAAGGTGCTTAAGGTGACTTTAAAGAGAATGAGACGATGCAAAATGAGGTTTAGAAGGTGCTTAAAGTGACTTTAAAGAGAATGAGACGATGCAAAATGGTGTCTAGAAGGTGCTTAAGGTGACTTTAAAGAGAATGAGACGATGCAAAATGGTGTTTAGAAGGTGCTTAAAGTGACTTTAAAGAGAATGAGACGATGCAAAATGAGGTTTAGAGGTGCTTAAGGTGACTTTAAAGAGAATGAGACGATGCAAAATGAGGTTTAGAAGGTGCTTAAAGTGACTTTAAAGAGAATGAGACGATGCAAAATGGTGTTTAGAAGGTGCTTAAAGTGACTTTAAAGAGAATGAGACGATGCAAAATGGTGTTTAGAAGGTGCTTTAAAGTCACTTTAAAGAGAATGAGACGATGCAAAATGGTGTTTAGAAGGTGCTTAAAGTGACTTTAAAGAGAATGAGACGATGCAAAATGAGGTTTAGAAGGTGCTTAAGGTGACTTTAAAGAGAATGAGACGATGCAAAATGAGGTTTAGAAGGTGCTTAAAGTAACTTTAAAGAGAATGAGACGATGCAAAATGAGGTTTAGAAGGTGCTTAAAGTGAGTTTAAAGAGAATGAGACGATGCAAAATGAGGTTTAGAAGGTGCTTAAAGTGACTTTAAAGAGAATGAGACGATGCAAAATGGTGTTTAGAAGGTGCTTAAGGTGACTTTAAAGAGAATGAGACGATGCAAAATGAGGTTTTAGAAGGTGCTTAAAGTGACTTTAAAGAGAATGAGACGATGCAAAATGGTGTTTAGAAGGTGCTTAAAGTGACTTTAAAGAGAATGAGACGATGCAAAATGGTGTTTAGAAGGTGCTTAAAGTGACTTTAAAGAGAATGAGACGATGCAAAATGAGGTTTAGAAGGTGCTTAAAGTGACTTTAAAGAGAATGAGACGATGCAAAATGGTGTTTAGAAGGTGCTTAAGGTGACTTTAAAGAGAATGAGACGATGCAAAATGAGGTTTAGAAGGTGCTTAAAGTGACTTTAAAGAGAATGAGACGATGCAAAATGAGGTTTAGAAGGTGCTTAAAGTGACTTTAAAGAGAATGAGACGATGAAAAATGTGGTTTAGAAGGTGCTTAAAGTGAGTTTAAAGAGAATGAGACGATGCAAAATGAGGTTTAGAAGGTGCTTAAAGTGACTTTAAAGAGAATGAGACGATGCAAAATGAGGTTTAGAAGGTGCTTAAAGTGACTTTAAAGAGAATGAGACGATGCAAAATGAGGTTTAGAAGGTGCTTAAAGTGACTTTAAAGAGAATGAGACGATGCAAATGGTGTTTAGAAGGTGCTTAAGGTGACTTTAAAGAGAATGAGACGATGCAAAATGGTGTTTAGAAGGTGCTTAAGGTGACTTTAAAGAGAATGAGACGATGCAAAATGAGGTTTAGAAGGTGCTTAAGGTGACTTTAAAGAGAATGAGACGATGCAAAATGGTGTTTAGAAGGTGCTTAAAGTGACTTTAAAGAGAATGAGACGATGCAAAATGGTGTTTAGAAGGTGCTTAAGTGACTTTAAAGAGAATGAGACGATGCAAACATGAGGTTTAGAAGGTGCTTAAAGTGACTTTAAAGAGAATGAGACGATGCAAAATGAGGTTTAGAAGGTGCTTAAGGTGACTTTAAAGAGAATGAGACGATGCAAAATGAGGTTTAGAAGGTGCTTAAAGTGACTTTAAAGAGAATGAGACGATGCAAAATGAGGTTTAGAAGGTGCTTAAAGTGACTTTAAAGAGAATGAGACGATGCAAAATGAGGTTTAGAAGGTGCTTAAAGTGACTTTAAAGAGAATGAGACGATGCAAAATGAGGTTTAGAAGGTGCTTAAAGTGACTTTAAAGAGAATGAGACGATGCAAAATGAGGTTTAGAAGGTGCTTAAAGTGACTTTAAAGAGAATGAGACGATGCAAAATGGTGTTTAGAAGGTGCTTAAAGTGACTTTAAAGAGAATGAGACGATGCAAAATGGTGTTTAGAAGGTGCTTAAGGTGACTTTAAAGAGAATGAGACGATGCAAAATGAGGTTTAGAAGGTGCTTAAGGTGACTTTAAAGAGAATGAGACGATGCAAAATGAGGTTTAGAAGGTGCTTAAGGTGACTTTAAAGAGAATGAGACGATGCAAAATGGTGTTTAGAAGGTGCTTAAAGTGACTTTAAAGAGAATGAGACGATGCAAAATGAGGTTTTAGAAGGTGCTTAAAGTGACTTTAAAGAGAATGAGACGATGCAAAATGAGGTTTAGAAGGTGCTTAAAGTGACTTTAAAGAGAATGAGACGATGCAAAATGAGGTTTAGAAGGTGCTTAAAGTGACTTTAAAGAGAATGAGACGATGCAAAATGGTGTTTAGAAGGTGCTTAAGGTGACTTTAAAGAGAATGAGACGATGCAAAATGAGGTTAGAAGGTGCTTAAAGTGACTTTAAAGAGAATGAGACGATGCAAAATGGTGTTTAGAAGGTGCTTAAGGTGACTTTAAAGAGAATGAGACGATGCAAAATGAGGTTTAGAAGGTGCTTAAAGTGACTTTAAAGAGAATGAGACGATGCAAAATGAGGTTTTAGAAGGTGCTAAAGTGACTTTAAAGAGAATGAGACGATGCAAAATGGTGTTTAGAAGGTGCTTAAAGTGACTTTAAAGAGAATGAGACGATGCAAAATGGTGTTTAGAAGGTGCTTAAAGGACTTTAAGAGAATGAGACGATGCAAAATGGTGTTTAGAAGGTGCTTAAGGTGACTTTAAAGAGAATGAGACGATGCAAAATGAGGTTTAGAAGGTGCTTAAAGTGACTTTAAAGAGAATGAGACGATGCAAAATGAGGTTTAGAAGGTGCTTAAAGTGACTTTAAAGAGAATGAGACGATGCAAAATGAGGTTTAGAAGGTGCTTAAAGTGACTTTAAAGAGAATGAGACGATGCAAAATGAGGTTTAGAAGGTGCTTAAGGTAGACTTTAAAGAGAATGAGACGATGCAAAATGGTGTTTAGAAGGTGCTTAAGGTGACTTTAAAGAGAATGAGACGATGCAAAATGAGGTTAGAAGGTGCTTAAAGTGACTTTAAAGAGAATGAGACGATGCAAAATGGTGTTTAGAAGGTGCTTAAAGTGACTTTAAAGAGAATGAGACGATGCAAAATTTTGTTTAGAAGGTGCTTAAGGTGACTTTAAAGAGAATGAGACGATGCAAAATGAGGTTTAGAAGGTGCTTAAAGTGACTTTAAAGAGAATGAGACGATGCAAAATGGTGTTTAGAAGGTGCTTAAAGTGACTTTAAAGAGAATGAGACGATGCAAAATGGTGTTTAGAAGGTGCTTAAAGTGACTTTAAAGAGAATGAGACGATGCAAAATGGTGTTTAGAAGGTGCTTAAAGTGACTTTAAAGAGAATGAGACGATGCAAAATGAGGTTTAGAAGGTGCTTAAAGTGACTTTAAAGAGAATGAGACGATGCAAAATGGTGTTTAGAAGGTGCTTAAAGTGACTTTAAAGAGAATGAGACGATGCAAAATGGTGTTTAGAAGGTGCTTAAGGTGACTTTAAAGAGAATGAGACGATGCAAAATGAGGTTTAGAAGGTGCTTAAAGTGACTTTAAAGAGAATGAGACGATGCAAAATGGTGTTTAGAAGGTGCTTAAAGTGACTTTAAAGAGAATGAGACGATGCAAAATGGTGTTTAGAAGGTGCTTAAAGTGACATCTTTAAAGAGAATGAGACGATGCAAAATGGTGTTTAGAAGGTGCTTAAGGTGACTTTAAAGAGAATGAGACGATGCAAAATGGTGTTTAGAAGGTGCTTAAAGTGACTTTAAAGAGAATGAGACGATGCAAAATGGTGTTTAGAAGGTGCTTAAGTGACTTTAAAGAGAATGAGACGATGCAAAATGGTGTTTAGAAGGTGCTTAAGTGACTTTAAAGAGAATGAGACGATGCAAAATGAGTTTAGAAGGTGCTTAAAGTGACTTTAAAGAGAATGAGACGATGCAAAATGGTGTTTAGAAGGTGCTTAAGGTGACTTTAAAGAGAATGAGACGATGCAAAATGAGGTTTAGAAGGTGCTTAAAGTGACTTTAAAGAGAATGAGACGATGCAAAATGGTGTTTAGAAGTGCTTAAGGTGACTTTAAAGAGAATGAGACGATGCAAAATGAGTTTAGAAGGTGCTTAAAGTGACTTTAAAGAGAATGAGACGATGCAAAATGGTGTTTAGAAGGTGCTTAAGGTGACTTTAAAGAGAATGAGACGATGCAAAATGGTGTTTAGAAGGTGCTTAAGGTGACTTTAAAGAGAATGAGACGATGCAAAATGAGGTTTAGAAGGTGCTTAAAGTGACTTTAAAGAGAATGAGACGATGCAAAATGGTGTTTAGAAGGTGCTTAAAGTGACTTTAAAGAGAATGAGACGATGCAAAATGGTGTTTAGAAGGTGCTTAAAGTGACTTTAAAGAGAATGAGACGATGCAAAATGGTCTTTAGAAGGTGCTTAAGGTGACTTTAAAGAGAATGAGACGATGCAAAATGAGGTTTAGAAGGTGCTTAAAGTGACTTTAAAGAGAATGAGACGATGCAAAATGAGGTTTAGAAGGTGCTTAAAGTGACTTTAAAGAGAATGAGACGATGCAAAATGGTGTTTAGAAGGTGCTTAAGGTGACTTTAAAGAGAATGAGACGATGCAAAATGAGGTTTAGAAGGTGCTTAAAGTGACTTTAAAGAGAATGAGACGATGCAAAATGAGGTTTAGAAGGTGCTTAAAGTGACTTTAAAGAGAATGAGACGATGCAAAATGGTGTTTAGAAGGTGCTTAAGGTGACTTTAAAGAGAATGAGACGATGCAAAATGAGGTTTAGAAGGTGCTTAAAGTGACTTTAAAGAGAATGAGACGATGCAAAATGGTGTTTAGAAGGTGCTTAAAGTGACTTTAAAGAGAATGAGACGATGCAAAATGGTGTTTAGAAGGTGCTTAAGGTGACTTTAAAGAGAATGAGACGATGCAAAATGAGGTTTAGAAGGTGCTTAAAGTGACTTTAAAGAGAATGAGACGATGCAAAATGGTGTTTAGAAGGTGCTTAAGGTGACTTTAAAGAGAATGAGACGATGCAAAATGAGGTTTAGAAGGTGCTTAAAGTGACTTTAAAGAGAAAGAGACGATGCAAAATGGTGTTAGAAGGTGCTTAAGCTGACTTTAAAGAGAATGAGACGATGCAAAATGAGGTTTAGAAGGTGCTTAAAGTGACTTTAAAGAGAATGAGACGATGCAAAATGGTGTTTAGAAGGTGCTTAAGGTGACTTTAAAGAGAATGAGACGATGCAAAATGAGGTTTAGAAGGTGCTTAAAGTGACTTTAAAGAGAATGAGACGATGCAAAATGAGGTTTAGAAGGTGCTTAAAGTGACTTTAAAGAGAATGAGACGATGCAAAATGAGGTTTAGAAGGTGCTTAAAGTGACTTTAAAGAGAATGAGACGATGCAAAATGGTGTTTAGAAGGTGCTTAAAGTGACTTTAAAGAGAATGAGACGATGCAAAATGGTGTTTAGAAGGTGCTTAAAGTGACTTTAAAGAGAATGAGACGATGCAAAATGGTGTTTAGAAGGTGCTTAAAGTGACTTTAAAGAGAATGAGACGATGCAAAATGGTGTTTAGAAGGTGCTTAAGGTGACTTTAAAGAGAATGAGACGATGCAAAATGGTGTTTAGAAGGTGCTTAAAGTGACTTTAAAGAGAATGAGACGATGCAAAATGGTGTTTAGAAGGTGCTTAAAGTGACTTTAAAGAGAATGAGACGATGCAAAATGGTGTTTAGAAGGTGCTTAAAGTGACTTTAAAGAGAATGAGACGATGCAAAATGAGGTTTAGAAGGTGCTTAAAGTGACTTTAAAGAGAATGAGACGATGCAAAATGAGGTTTAGAAGGTGCTTAAAGTGACTTTAAAGAGAATGAGACGATGCAAAATGGTGTTTAGAAGGTGCTTAAGGTGACTTTAAAGAGAATGAGACGATGCAAAATGAGGTTTAGAAGGTGCTTAAAGTGACTTTAAAGAGAATGAGACGATGCAAAATGGTGTTTAGAAGGTGCTTAAAGTGACTTTAAAGAGAATGAGACGATGCAAAATGGTGTTTAGAAGGTGCTTAAAGTGACTTTAAAGAGAATGAGACGATGCAAAATGAGGTTTAGAAGGTGCTTAAAGTGACTTTAAAGAGAATGAGACGATGCAAAATGAGGTTTAGAAGGTGCTTAAAGTGACTTTAAAGAGAATGAGACGATGCAAAATGGTGTTTAGAAGGTGCTTAAGGTGACTTTAAAGAGAATGAGACGATGCAAAATGAGGTTTAGAAGGTGCTTAAAGTGACTTTAAAGAGAATGAGACGATGCAAAATGAGGTTTAGAAGGTGCTTAAAGTGACTTTAAAGAGAATGAGACGATGCAAAATGGTGTTTAGAAGGTGCTTAAGGTGACTTTAAAGAGAATGAGACGATGCAAAATGAGGTTTAGAAGGTGCTTAAAGTGACTTTAAAGAGAATGAGACGATGCAAAATGGTGTTTAGAAGGTGCTTAAAGTGACTTTAAAGAGAATGAGACGATGCAAAATGAGGTTTAGAAGGTGCTTAAAGTGACTTTAAAAAGAATGAGACGATGCAAAATGGTGTTTAGAAGGTGCTTAAAGTGACTTTAAAGAGAATGAGACGATGCAAAATGGTCTTTAGAAGGTGCTTAAAGTGACTTTAAAGAGAATGAGACGATGCAAAATGGTGTTTAGAAGGTGCTTAAAGTGACTTTAAAGAGAATGAGACGATGCAAAATGGTGTTTAGAAGGTGCTTAAGGTGACTTTAAAGAGAATGAGACGATGCAAAATGGTGTTTAGAAGGTGCTTAAAGTGACTTTAAAGAGAATGAGACGATGCAAAATGGTGTTTAGAAGGTGCTTAAAGTGACTTTAAAGAGAATGAGACGATGCAAAATGGTGTTTAGAAGGTGCTTAAGGGTTGACTTTAAAGAGAATGAGACGATGCAAAATGAGGTTTAGAAGGTGCTTAAAGTGACTTTAAAGAGAATGAGACGATGCAAAATGAGGTTTAGAAGGTGCTTAAAGTGACTTTAAAGAGAATGAGACGATGCAAAATGAGGTTTAGAAGGTGCTTAAAGTGACTTTAAAGAGAATGAGACGATGCAAAATGGTGTTTAGAAGGTGCTTAAAGTGACTTTAAAGAGAATGAGACGATGCAAAATGGTGTTTAGAAGGTGCTTAAGGTGACTTTAAAGAGAATGAGACGATGCAAAATGAGGTTTAGAAGGTGCTTAAAGTGACTTTAAAGAGAATGAGACGATGCAAAATGGTGTTTAGAAGGTGCTTAAGGTGACTTTAAAGAGAATGAGACGATGCAAAATGAGGTTTAGAAGGTGCTTAAAGTGACTTTAAAGAGAATGAGACGATGCAAAATGGTGTTTAGAAGGTGCTTAAAGTGACTTTAAAGAGAATGAGACGATGCAAAATGGTCTTTAGAAGGTGCTTAAGGTGACTTTAAAGAGAATGAGACGATGCAAAATGAGGTTTAGAAGGTGCTTAAAGTGACTTTAAAGAGAATGAGACGATGCAAAATGAGGTTTAGAAGGTGCTTAAAGTGACTTTAAAGAGAATGAGACGATGCAAAATGGTGTTTAGAAGGTGCTTAAGGTGACTTTAAAGAGAATGAGACGATGCAAATGAGGTTTAGAAGGTGCTTAAAGTGACTTTAAAGAGAATGAGACGATGCAAAATGAGGTTTAGAAGGTGCTTAAAGTGACTTTAAAGAGAATGAGACGATGCAAAATGAGGTTTAGAAGGTGCTTAAAGTGACTTTAAAGAGAATGAGACGATGCAAAATGGTGTTTAGAAGGTGCTTAAGGTGACTTTAAAGAGAATGAGACGATGCAAAATGAGGTTTAGAAGGTGCTTAAGGTGACTTTAAAGAGAATGAGACGATGCAAAATGAGGTTTAGAAGGTGCTTAAAGTGACTTTAAAGAGAATGAGACGATGCAAAATGGTGTTTAGAAGGTGCTTAAAGTGACTTTAAAGAGAATGAGACGATTCAAAATGGTCTTTAGAAGGTGCTTAAAGTGACTTTAAAGAGAATGAGACGATGCAAAATGGTCTTTAGAAGGTGCTTAAAGTGACTTTAAAGAGAATGAGACGATGCAAAATGGTGTTTAGAAGGTGCTTAAGGTGACTTTAAAGAGAATGAGACGATGCAAAATGAGGTTTAGAAGGTGCTTAAAGTGACTTTAAAGAGAATGAGACGATGCAAAATGAGGTTTAGAAGGTGCTTAAGGTGACTTTAAAGAGAATGAGACGATGCAAAATGGTGTTTAGAAGGTGCTTAAAGTGACTTTAAAGAGAATGAGACGATGCAAAATGAGGTTTAGAAGGTGCTTAAGGTGACTTTAAAGAGAATGAGACGATGCAAAATGGTGTTTAGAGGTGCTTAAGGTGACTTTAAAGAGAATGAGACGATGCAAAATGGTGTTTAGAAGGTGCTTAAGGTGACTTTAAAGAGAATGAGACGATGCAAAATGGTGTTTAGAAGGTGCTTAAGGTGACTTTAAAGAGAATGAGACGATGCAAAATGAGGTTTAGAAGGTGCTTAATGTGACTTTAAAGAGAATGAGACGATGCAAAATGGTGTTTAGAAGGTGCTTAAGGTGACTTTAAAGAGAATGAGACGATGCAAAATGGTGTTTAGAAGGTGCTTAAGGTGACTTTAAAGAGAATGAGACGATGCAAAATGGTGTTTAGAAGGTGCTTAAAGTGACTTTAAAGAGAATGAGACGATGCAAAATGGTGTTTAGAAGGTGCTTAAAGTGACTTTAAAGAGAATGAGACGATGCAAAATGGTGTTTAGAAGGTGCTTAAGGTGACTTTAAAGAGAATGAGACGATGCAAAATGGTGTTTAGAAGGTGCTTAAGGTGACTTTAAAGAGAATGAGACGATGCAAAATGGTGTTTAGAAGGTGCTTAAAGTGACTTTAAAGAGAATGAGACGATGCAAAATGGTGTTTAGAAGGTGCTTAAGGTGACTTTAAAGAGAATGAGACGATGCAAAATGGTGTTTAGAAGGTGCTTAAAGTGACTTTAAAGAGAATGAGACGATGCAAAATGGTGTTTAGAAGGTGCTTAAGGTGACTTTAAAGAGAATGAGACGATGCAAAATGAGGTTTAGAAGGTGCTTAAAGTGACTTTAAAGAGAATGAGACGATGCAAAATGGTGTTTAGAAGGTGCTTAAAGTGACTTTAAAGAGAATGAGGATGCAAAATGGTGTTTAGAAGGTGCTTAAAGTGACTTTAAAGAGAATGAGACAATGCAAAATGAGGTTTAGAAGGTGCTTAAAGTGACTTTAAAGAGAATGAGACGATGCAAAATGAGGTTTAGAAGGTGCTTAAAGTGACTTTAAAGAGAATGAGACGATTGCAAAATGGTGTTTAGAAGGTGCTTAAGGTGACTTTAAAGAGAATGAGACGATGCAAAATGAGGTTTAGAAGGTGCTTAAAGTGACTTTAAAGAGAATGAGACGATGCAAAATGGTGTTTAGAAGGTGCTTAAGGTGACTTTAAAGAGAATGAGACGATGCAAAATGAGGTTTAGAAGGTGCTTAAAGTGACTTTAAAGAGAATGAGACGATGCAAAATGGTGTTTAGAAGGTGCTTAAAGTGACTTTAAAGAGAATGAGACGATGCAAAATGGTGTTTAGAAGGTGCTTAAAGTGACTTTAAAGAGAATGAGACGATGCAAAATGAGGTTTAGAAGGTGCTTAAGGTGACTTTAAAGAGAATGAGACGATGCAAAACTGAGGTTTAGAAGGTGCTTAAAGTGACTTTAAAGAGAATGAGACGATGCAAAATGAGGTTTAGAAGGTGCTTAAAGTGACTTTAAAGAGAATGAGACGATGCAAAATGAGGTTTAGAAGGTGCTTAAGGTGACTTTAAAGAGAATGAGACGATGCAAAATGAGGTTTAGAAGGTGCTTAAAGTGACTTTAAAGAGAATGAGACGATGCAAAATGAGGTTTAGAAGGTGCTTAAAGTGACTTTAAAGAGAATGAGACGATGCAAAATGGTGTTTAGAAGGTGCTTAAGGTGACTTTAAAGAGAATGAGACGATGCAAAATGAGGTTTAGAAGGTGCTTAAAGTGACTTTAAAGAGAATGAGACGATGCAAAATGAGGTTTAGAAGGTGCTTAAAGTGACTTTAAAGAGAATGAGACGATGCAAAATGGTGTTTAGAAGGTGCTTAAGGTGACTTTAAAGAGAATGAGACGATGCAAAATGGTGTTTAGAAGGTGCTTAAAGTGACTTTAAAGAGAATGAGACGATGCAAAATGGTGTTTAGAAGGTGCTTAAAGTGACTTTAAAGAGAATGAGACGATGCAAAATGGTGTTTAGAAGGTGCTTAAAGTGACTTTAAAGAGAATGAGACGATGCAAAATGAGGTTTAGTAGGTGCTTAAAGTGACTTTAAAGAGAATGAGACGATGCAAAATGAGGTTTAGAAGGTGCTTAAAGTGACTTTAAAGAGAATGAGACGATGCAAAATGGTGTTTAGAAGGTGCTTAAAGTGACTTTAAAGAGAATGAGACGATGCAAAATGAGGTTTAGAAGGTGCTTAAAGTGACTTTAAAGAGAATGAGACGATGCAAAATGGTGTTTAGAAGGTGCTTAAAGTGACTTTAAAGAGAATGAGACGATGCAAAATGAGGTTTAGAAGGTGCTTAAAGTGACTTTAAAGAGAATGAGACGATGCAAAATGAGGTTTAGAAGGTGCTTAAAGTGACTTTAAAGAGAATGAGACGATGCAAAATGCTGTTTAGAAGGTGCTTAAGGTGACTTTAAAGAGAATGAGACGATGCAAAATGGTGTTTAGAAGGTGCTTAAAGTGACTTTAAAGAGAATGAGACGATGCAAAATGGTGTTTAGAAGGTGCTTAAAGTGACTTTAAAGAGAATGAGACGATGCAAAATGAGGTTTAGAAGGTGCTTAAAGTGACTTTAAAGAGAATGAGACGATGCAAAATGAGGTTTAGAAGGTGCTTAAAGTGACTTTAAAGAGAATGAGACGATGCAAAATGAGGTTTAGAAGGTGCTTAAAGTGACTTTAAAGAGAATGAGACGATGCAAAATGAGGTTTAGAAGGTGCTTAAAGTGACTTTAAAGAGAATGAGACGATGCAAAATGGGGTTTAGAAGGTGCTTAAGGTGACTTTAAAGAGAATGAGACGATGCAAAATGAGGTTTAGAAGGTGCTTAAAGTGACTTTAAAGAGAATGAGACGATGCAAAATGAGGTTTAGAAGGTGCTTAAAGTGACTTTAAAGAGAATGAGACGATGCAAAATGAGGTTTAGAAGGTGCTTAAAGTGACTTTAAAGAGAATGAGACGATGCAAAATGAGGTTTAGAAGGTGCTTAAAGTGACTTTAAAGAGAATGAGACGATGCAAAATGGTGTTTAGAAGGTGCTTAAGGTGACTTTAAAGAGAATGAGACGATGCAAAATGAGGTTTAGAAGGTGCTTAAAGTGACTTTAAAGAGAATGAGACGATGCAAAATGGTGTTTAGAAGGTGCTTAAGGTGATTTTAAAGAGAATGAGACGATGCAAAATGAGGTTTAGAAGGTGCTTAAAGTGACTTTAAAGAGAATGAGACGATGCAAAATGGTGTTTAGAAGGTGCTTAAAGTGACTTTAAAGAGAATGAGACGATGCAAAATGGTGTTTAGAAGGTGCTTAAGGTGACTTTAAAGAGAATGAGACGATGCAAAATGAGGTTTAGAAGGTGCTTAAAGTGACTTTAAAGAGAATGAGACGATGCAAAATGGTGTTTAGAAGGTGCTTAAAGTGACTTTAAAGAGAATGAGACGATGCAAAATGGTGTTTAGAAGGTGCTTAAAGTGACTTTAAAGAGAATGAGACGATGCAAAATGAGGTTTAGAAGGTGCTTAAAGTGACTTTAAAGAGAATGAGACGATGCAAAATGCTGTTTAGAAGGTGCTTAAGGTGACTTTAAAGAGAATGAGACGATGCAAAATGGTGTTTAGAAGGTGCTTAAAGTGACTTTAAAGAGAATGAGACGATGCAAAATGGTGTTTAGAAGGTGCTTAAAGTGACTTTAAAGAGAATGAGACGATGCAAAATGAGGTTTAGAAGGTGCTTAAAGTGACTTTAAAGAGAATGAGACGATGCAAAATGAGGTTTAGAAGGTGCTTAAAGTGACTTTAAAGAGAATGAGACGATGCAAAATGAGGTTTAGAAGGTGCTTAAAGTGACTTTAAAGAGAATGAGACGATGCAAAATGAGGTTTAGAAGGTGCTTAAAGTGACTTTAAAGAGAATGAGACGATGCAAAATGGGGTTTAGAAGGTGCTTAATGTGACTTTAAAGAGAATGAGACGATGCAAAATGAGGTTTAGAAGGTGCTTAAAGTGACTTTAAAGAGAATGAGACGATGCAAAATGAGGTTTAGAAGGTGCTTAAAGTGACTTTAAAGAGAATGAGACGATGCAAAATGAGGTTTAGAAGGTGCTTAAAGTGACTTTAAAGAGAATGAGACGATGCAAAATGAGGTTTAGAAGGTGCTTAAAGTGACTTTAAAGAGAATGAGACGATGCAAAATGGGGTTTAGAAGGTGCTTAAGGTGACTTTAAAGAGAATGAGACGATGCAAAATGAGGTTTAGAAGGTGCTTAAAGTGACTTTAAAGAGAATGAGACGATGCAAAATGAGGTTTAGAAGGTGCTTAAGGTGACTTTAAAGAGAATGAGACGATGCAAAATGATGTTTAGAAGGTGCTTAAAGTGACTTTAAAGAGAATGAGACGATGCAAAATGGTGTTTAGAAGGTGCTTAAAGTGACTTTAAAGAGAATGAGACGATGCAAAATGGTGTTTAGAAGGTGCTTAAGGTGACTTTAAAGAGAATGAGACGATGCAAAATGAGGTTTAGAAGGTGCTTAAAGTGACTTTAAAGAGAATGAGACGATGCAAAATGAGGTTTAGAAGGTGCTTAAAGTGACTTTAAAGAGAATGAGACGATGCAAAATGAGGTTTAGAAGGTGCTTAAAGTGACTTTAAAGAGAATGAGACGATGCAAAATGAGGTTTAGAAGGTGCTTAAAGTGACTTTAAAGAGAATGAGACGATGCAAAATGGTGTTTAGAAGGTGCTTAAGGTGACTTTAAAGAGAATGAGACGATGCAAAATGAGGTTTAGAAGGTGCTTAAAGTGACTTTAAAGAGAATGAGACGATGCAAAATGGTGTTTAGAAGGTGCTTAAGGTGATTTTAAAGAGAATGAGACGATGCAAAATGAGGTTTAGAAGGTGCTTAAAGTGACTTTAAAGAGAATGAGACGATGCAAAATGGTGTTTAGAAGGTGCTTAAAGTGACTTTAAAGAGAATGAGACGATGCAAAATGGTGTTTAGAAGGTGCTTAAGGTGACTTTAAAGAGAATGAGACGATGCAAAATGAGGTTTAGAAGGTGCTTAAAGTGACTTTAAAGAGAATGAGACGATGCAAAATGGTGTTTAGAAGGTGCTTAAGGTGACTTTAAAGAGAATGAGACGATGCAAAATGAGGTTTAGAAGGTGCTTAAAGTGACTTTAAAGAGAATGAGACGATGCAAAATGGTGTTTAGAAGGTGCTTAAAGTGACTTTAAAGAGAATGAGACGATGCAAAATGGTCTTTAGAAGGTGCTTAAGGTGACTTTAAAGAGAATGAGACGATGCAAAATGAGGTTTAGAAGGTGCTTAAAGTGACTTTAAAGAGAATGAGACGATGCAAAATGAGGTTTAGAAGGTGCTTAAAGTGACTTTAAAGAGAATGAGACGATGCAAAATGGTGTTTAGAAGGTGCTTAAGGTGACTTTAAAGAGAATGAGACGATGCAAAATGAGGTTTAGAAGGTGCTTAAAGTGACTTTAAAGAGAATGAGACGATGCAAAATGAGGTTTAGAAGGTGCTTAAAGTGACTTTAAAGAGAATGAGACGATGCAAAATGAGGTTTAGAAGGTGCTTAAAGTGACTTTAAAGAGAATGAGACGATGCAAAATGGTGTTTAGAAGGTGCTTAAGGTGACTTTAAAGAGAATGAGACGATGCAAAATGAGGTTTAGAAGGTGCTTAAAGTGACTTTAAAGAGAATGAGACGATGCAAAATGAGGTTTAGAAGGTGCTTAAAGTGACTTTAAAGAGAATGAGACGATGCAAAATGGTGTTTAGAAGGTGCTTAAAGTGACTTTAAAGAGAATGAGACGATGCAAAATGGTCTTTAGAAGGTGCTTAAAGTGACTTTAAAGAGAATGAGACGATGCAAAATGGTCTTTAGAAGGTGCTTAAAGTGACTTTAAAGAGAATGAGACGATGCAAAATGGTGTTTAGAAGGTGCTTAAGGTGACTTTAAAGAGAATGAGACGATGCAAAATGAGGTTTAGAAGGTGCTTAAAGTGACTTTAAAGAGAATGAGACGATGCAAAATGAGGTTTAGAAGGTGCTTAAAGTGACTTTAAAGAGAATGAGACGATGCAAAATGGTGTTTAGAAGGTGCTTAAAGTGACTTTAAAGAGAATGAGACGATGCAAAATGAGGTTTAGAAGGTGCTTAAGGTGACTTTAAAGAGAATGAGACGATGCAAAATGGTGTTTAGAAGGTGCTTAAGGTGACTTTAAAGAGAATGAGACGATGCAAAATGGTGTTTAGAAGGTGCTTAAGGTGACTTTAAAGAGAATGAGACGATGCAAAATGGTGTTTAGAAGGTGCTTAAGGTGACTTTAAAGAGAATGAGACGATGCAAAATGAGGTTTAGAAGGTGCTTAATGTGACTTTAAAGAGAATGAGACGATGCAAAATGGTGTTTAGAAGGTGCTTAAGGTGACTTTAAAGAGAATGAGACGATGCAAAATGGTGTTTAGAAGGTGCTTAAGGTGACTTTAAAGAGAATGAGACGATGCAAAATGGTGTTTAGAAGGTGCTTAAAGTGACTTTAAAGAGAATGAGACGATGCAAAATGGTGTTTAGAAGGTGCTTAAAGTGACTTTAAAGAGAATGAGACGATGCAAAATGGTGTTTAGAAGGTGCTTAAGGTGACTTTAAAGAGAATGAGACGATGCAAAATGGTGTTTAGAAGGTGCTTAAGGTGACTTTAAAGAGAATGAGACGATGCAAAATGGTGTTTAGAAGGTGCTTAAAGTGACTTTAAAGAGAATGAGACGATGCAAAATGGTGTTTAGAAGGTGCTTAAGGTGACTTTAAAGAGAATGAGACGATGCAAAATGGTGTTTAGAAGGTGCTTAAAGTGACTTTAAAGAGAATGAGACGATGCAAAATGGTGTTTAGAAGGTGCTTAAGGTGACTTTAAAGAGAATGAGACGATGCAAAATGAGGTTTAGAAGGTGCTTAAAGTGACTTTAAAGAGAATGAGACGATGCAAAATGGTGTTTAGAAGGTGCTTAAAGTGACTTTAAAGAGAATGAGACGATGCAAAATGGTGTTTAGAAGGTGCTTAAAGTGACTTTAAAGAGAATGAGACAATGCAAAATGAGGTTTAGAAGGTGCTTAAAGTGACTTTAAAGAGAATGAGACGATGCAAAATGGTGTTTAGAAGGTGCTTAAGGTGACTTTAAAGAGAATGAGACGATGCAAAATGAGGTTTAGAAGGTGCTTAAGGTGACTTTAAAGAGAATGAGACGATGCAAAATGAGGTTTAGAAGGTGCTTAAGGTGACTTTAAAGAGAATGAGACGATGCAAAATGGTGTTTAGAAGGTGCTTAAAGTGACTTTAAAGAGAATGAGACGATGCAAAATGAGGTTTAGAAGGTGCTTAAAGTGACTTTAAAGAGAATGAGACGATGCAAAATGAGGTTTAGAAGGTGCTTAAAGTGACTTTAAAGAGAATGAGACGATGCAAAATGACGTTTAGAAGGTGCTTAAAGTGACTTTAAAGAGAATGAGACGATGCAAAATGGTGTTTAGAAGGTGCTTAAGGTGACTTTAAAGAGAATGAGACGATGCAAAATGAGGTTTAGAAGGTGCTTAAAGTGACTTTAAAGAGAATGAGACGATGCAAAATGGTGTTTAGAAGGTGCTTAAGGTGACTTTAAAGAGAATGAGACGATGCAAAATGAGGTTTAGAAGGTGCTTAAAGTGACTTTAAAGAGAATGAGACGATGCAAAATGAGGTTTAGAAGGTGCTTAAAGTGACTTTAAAGAGAATGAGACGATGCAAAATGGTGTTTAGAAGGTGCTTAAAGTGACTTTAAAGAGAATGAGACGATGCAAAATGGTGTTTAGAAGGTGCTTAAAGTGACTTTAAAGAGAATGAGACGATGCAAAATGGTGTTTAGAAGGTGCTTAAGGTGACTTTAAAGAGAATGAGACGATGCAAAATGAGGTTTAGAAGGTGCTTAAAGTGACTTTAAAGAGAATGAGACGATGCAAAATGGTGTTTAGAAGGTGCTTAAAGTGACTTTAAAGAGAATGAGACGATGCAAAATGGTCTTTAGAAGGTGCTTAAAGTGACTTTAAAGAGAATGAGACGATGCAAAATGAGGTTTAGAAGGTGCTTAAGGTGACTTTAAAGAGAATGAGACGATGCAAAATGGTGTTTAGAAGGTGCTTAAGGTGACTTTAAAGAGAATGAGACGATGCAAAATGAGGTTTAGAAGGTGCTTAAAGTGACTTTAAAGAGAATGAGACGATGCAAAATGGTGTTTAGAAGGTGCTTAAAGTGACTTTAAAGAGAATGAGACGATGCAAAATTTTGTTTAGAAGGTGCTTAAGGTGACTTTAAAGAGAATGAGACGATGCAAAATGAGGTTTAGAAGGTGCTTAAAGTGACTTTAAAGAGAATGAGACGATGCAAAATGGTGTTTAGAAGGTGCTTAAAGTGACTTTAAAGAGAATGAGACGATGCAAAATGGTGTTTAGAAGGTGCTTAAAGTGACTTTAAAGAGAATGAGACGATGCAAAATGGTGTTTAGAAGGTGCTTAAAGTGACTTTAAAGAGAATGAGACGATGCAAAATGAGGTTTAGAAGGTGCTTAAAGTGACTTTAAAGAGAATGAGACGATGCAAAATGGTGTTTAGAAGGTGCTTAAAGTGACTTTAAAGAGAATGAGACGATGCAAAATGGTGTTTAGAAGGTGCTTAAGGTGACTTTAAAGAGAATGAGACGATGCAAAATGAGGTTTAGAAGGTGCTTAAAGTGACTTTAAAGAGAATGAGACGATGCAAAATGGTGTTTAGAAGGTGCTTAAAGTGACTTTAAAGAGAATGAGACGATGCAAAATGGTGTTTAGAAGGTGCTTAAAGTGACTTTAAAGAGAATGAGACGATGCAAAATGGTGTTTAGAAGGTGCTTAAGGTGACTTTAAAGAGAATGAGACGATGCAAAATGGTGTTTAGAAGGTGCTTAAAGTGACTTTAAAGAGAATGAGACGATGCAAAATGGTGTTTAGAAGGTGCTTAAAGTGACTTTAAAGAGAATGAGACGATGCAAAATGGTGTTTAGAAGGTGCTTAAGGTGACTTTAAAGAGAATGAGACGATGCAAAATGAGGTTTAGAAGGTGCTTAAAGTGACTTTAAAGAGAATGAGACGATGCAAAATGGTGTTTAGAAGGTGCTTAAGGTGACTTTAAAGAGAATGAGACGATGCAAAATGAGGTTTAGAAGGTGCTTAAAGTGACTTTAAAGAGAATGAGACGATGCAAAATGGTGTTTAGAAGGTGCTTAAGGTGACTTTAAAGAGAATGAGACGATGCAAAATGGTGTTTAGAAGGTGCTTAAAGTGACTTTAAAGAGAATGAGACGATGCAAAATGGTGTTTAGAAGGTGCTTAAGGTGACTTTAAAGAGAATGAGACGATGCAAAATGAGGTTTAGAAGGTGCTTAAGGTGACTTTAAAGAGAATGAGACGATGCAAAATGAGGTTTAGAAGGTGCTTAAAGTGACTTTAAAGAGAATGAGACGATGCAAAATGGTGTTTAGAAGGTGCTTAAAGTGACTTTAAAGAGAATGAGACGATGCAAAATGGTGTTTAGAAGGTGCTTAAAGTGACTTTAAAGAGAATGAGACGATGCAAAATGGTCTTTAGAAGGTGCTTAAGGTGACTTTAAAGAGAATGAGACGATGCAAAATGAGGTTTAGAAGGTGCTTAAAGTGACTTTAAAGAGAATGAGACGATGCAAAATGAGGTTTAGAAGGTGCTTAAAGTGACTTTAAAGAGAATGAGACGATGCAAAATGGTGTTTAGAAGGTGCTTAAGGTGACTTTAAAGAGAATGAGACGATGCAAAATGAGGTTTAGAAGGTGCTTAAAGTGACTTTAAAGAGAATGAGACGATGCAAAATGAGGTTTAGAAGGTGCTTAAAGTGACTTTAAAGAGAATGAGACGATGCAAAATGGTGTTTAGAAGGTGCTTAAGGTGACTTTAAAGAGAATGAGACGATGCAAAATGAGGTTTAGAAGGTGCTTAAAGTGACTTTAAAGAGAATGAGACGATGCAAAATGGTGTTTAGAAGGTGCTTAAAGTGACTTTAAAGAGAATGAGACGATGCAAAATGGTGTTTAGAAGGTGCTTAAGGTGACTTTAAAGAGAATGAGACGATGCAAAATGAGGTTTAGAAGGTGCTTAAAGTGACTTTAAAGAGAATGAGACGATGCAAAATGGTGTTTAGAAGGTGCTTAAGGTGACTTTAAAGAGAATGAGACGATGCAAAATGAGGTTTAGAAGGTGCTTAAAGTGACTTTAAAGAGAATGAGACAATGCAAAATGGTGTTTAGAAGGTGCTTAAAGTGACTTTAAAGAGAATGAGACGATGCAAAATGAGGTTTAGAAGGTGCTTAAAGAGACTTTAAAGAGAATGAGACGATGCAAAATGGTGTTTAGAAGGTGCTTAAGGTGACTTTAAAGAGAATGAGACGATGCAAAATGAGGTTTAGAAGGTGCTTAAAGTGACTTTAAAGAGAATGAGACGATGCAAAATGGTGTTTAGAAGGTGCTTAAAGTGACTTTAAAGAGAATGAGACGATGCAAAATGGTGTTTAGAAGGTGCTTAAAGTGACTTTAAAGAGAATGAGACGATGCAAAATGGTGTTTAGAAGGTGCTTAAAGTGACTTTAAAGAGAATGAGACGATGCAAAATGGTGTTTAGAAGGTGCTTAAAGTGACTTTAAAGAGAATGAGACGATGCAAAATGAGGTTTAGAAGGTGCTTAAAGTGACTTTAAAGAGAATGAGACGATGCAAAATGAGGTTTAGAAGGTGCTTAAAGTGACTTTAAAGAGAATGAGACGATGCAAAATGGTGTTTAGAAGGTGCTTAAGGTGACTTTAAAGAGAATGAGACGATGCAAAATGAGGTTTAGAAGGTGCTTAAAGTGACTTTAAAGAGAATGAGACGATGCAAAATGGTGTTTAGAAGGTGCTTAAAGTGACTTTAAAGAGAATGAGACGATGCAAAATGGTGTTTAGAAGGTGCTTAAAGTGACTTTAAAGAGAATGAGACGATGCAAAATGAGGTTTAGAAGGTGCTTAAAGTGACTTTAAAGAGAATGAGACGATGCAAAATGAGGTTTAGAAGGTGCTTAAAGTGACTTTAAAGAGAATGAGACGATGCAAAATGGTGTTTAGAAGGTGCTTAAGGTGACTTTAAAGAGAATGAGACGATGCAAAATGAGGTTTAGAAGGTGCTTAAAGTGACTTTAAAGAGAATGAGACGATGCAAAATGAGGTTTAGAAGGTGCTTAAAGTGACTTTAAAGAGAATGAGACGATGCAAAATGGTGTTTAGAAGGTGCTTAAGGTGACTTTAAAGAGAATGAGACGATGCAAAATGAGGTTTAGAAGGTGCTTAAAGTGACTTTAAAGAGAATGAGACGATGCAAAATGGTGTTTAGAAGGTGCTTAAAGTGACTTTAAAGAGAATGAGACGATGCAAAATGAGGTTTAGAAGGTGCTTAAAGTGACTTTAAAAAGAATGAGACGATGCAAAATGGTGTTTAGAAGGTGCTTAAAGTGACTTTAAAGAGAATGAGACGATGCAAAATGGTCTTTAGAAGGTGCTTAAAGTGACTTTAAAGAGAATGAGACGATGCAAAATGGTGTTTAGAAGGTGCTTAAAGTGACTTTAAAGAGAATGAGACGATGCAAAATGGTGTTTAGAAGGTGCTTAAGGTGACTTTAAAGAGAATGAGACGAGGGCTCGCAGTCATTGCGGGGTCACTCCGGTCAAACGGTGTGACGGCGTGAACGCCTGGAATACTGGCCTCCTCGTGGCGCCACTGGACCCCCTAGCAGCAAGGGGTGACCAACAGAGATCCGGGTGGGAGGGGTACCCGACCTCCCGTGCACTATCAGGGTGATGACCCCGTTGGGCCGGGGTTATGGTAGTGTGCCGCAGACGGAACGGGCCTTGTAAGGTGTCTTTAATCCTGGTTTTAGATACCTAGCCCTCTGGTCTGTTTAGCCTCTCCGAGTGAGGGAGGTTAGGATGGACCCTATGTCAGCGGACAGGACCGCGAAGACATAGGGAGTGTTTCGGAAGGGATTCACTCTCCTGGAAGTTTCACGAAAAGTCGCAAAGGTCGAAGTCCAGATGTGCTCTGTCGCCTCCCGGGGCGCAGGACTGAGACCGATGCGCAGGCCGCGAGTGGACGTTCGGATACGAAGGAGTTGGTGGTGCTTCTCCTGGGGTTGCTGGCGGGCGAGTATGATGGGATGGTCACATCGAAAGCCATGACCAGCAGCAGAACGGACGACGCTTGCGGCACAGGCGGGCACGTAAGTGCAGGCGCTAAGGCGCACAGTAGGAAGGTGACGGAAAGGTCTATGGGGCGACTTGCCATACGTCGATAAGGGATGCACCGGTGAGCGTTGGCACCAAGGTGGTACCTTTGCGACAATTGTCTCGTCAAACCGGAAACCAGCCTGTCAAGGGCCTGGCACAAGACCAGCCAGGCCAAAGGAAGCACCAGCAGGTGCAGAACGCGGGCACATTAGTGCAGGCGCGAAAGCGCACAGTGTGGAGTGAGGGCAGGACAGGCTATGGGGCGACTTGTGATTTGTCGGTAAGGGATCCACCGCTAAGCGCTGCCGGTGATAACTATGCGATAATGAACAAGTCAATCCAGAAACCTGAACTGTCAAGGGCCTGGCACAACATCGGCCAGGGAAAGTGGATGAGGGCAAGTCCGACATAGACGCGACAAAGAATTGGTTGACGTAGGGCGCCGAGGATTGCCGACCAAGGCAACCAAGTCTTCCATGACTAAGTCAAGTCAGACGTTGGACGACCCCAGGGTGAAGGGAACAAGACTGGATACTTAAGGTTTGTGATGCTTTGGGGAGGGATGCACCGGGGGTTGCTGACCCACCCGCCAATCGCGGTACCGAACCATCGCTGAACAACCTTTAGGACACCGGTCGAGTTCAGGGCCTTGTACATTCCAAACAGGCCACAAGGGACGGCACGTAGACCGAGCAGGAGCTTGGTTTTGCGGGCCAGCATGAGTAACATCAAGAAGTGTCAGATATCGGAGACCCAGCACGTAGACGAGGCAGGAGCCTAGTTTTGCGGGCTGACGCATCCGCATGATATTTGAACCTTAGTGCAAGTCCCATTTACGGGATTTTAGGAGGTAGTGGTGTCATGTAAGTCAGCTGTCGGATCGATCTTCTGAGCCGCTTAAGTTGCATTGCGCCGAGTCCGTCTCCTTAGGCTTGGGAAATAGCCCCTGGTAGTCAGGGTAGTACCTGTTAGACCTTTGGCGACACGCGCTTTCACCCTTCAGGAGTTAGTTGCGTGCCACAGCGTCCGTAAACTGTGATTTTATCCTAGGGACAGATGCCTCTTCCGTCATCGCTTCTACCGTGTAGGTGCACAGCGTGACGGAAGGTGAAAGGCTCAGAGGAGGGAGTAATGTTGGTCATGGTCCCTCGGGGCCAAGGCCAATGTGAACCCTCGTCCAAAAAAAAAAAAGAGAATGAGACGATGCAAAATGGTGTTTAGAAGGTGCTTAAAGTGACTTTAAAGAGAATGAGACGATGCAAAATGGTGTTTAGAAGGTGCTTAAAGTGACTTTAAAGAGAATGAGACGATGCAAAATGGTGTTTAGAAGGTGCTTAAGGTGACTTTAAAGAGAATGAGACGATGCAAAATGAGGTTTAGAAGGTGCTTAAAGTGACTTTAAAGAGAATGAGACGATGCAAAATGAGGTTTAGAAGGTGCTTAAAGTGACTTTAAAGAGAATGAGACGATGCAAAATGAGGTTTAGAAGGTGCTTAAAGTGACTTTAAAGAGAATGAGACGATGCAAAATGGTGTTTAGAAGGTGCTTAAAGTGACTTTAAAGAGAATGAGACGATGCAAAATGGTGTTTAGAAGGTGCTTAAGGTGACTTTAAAGAGAATGAGACGATGCAAAATGAGGTTTAGAAGGTGCTTAAAGTGACTTTAAAGAGAATGAGACGATGCAAAATGGTGTTTAGAAGGTGCTTAAGGTGACTTTAAAGAGAATGAGACGATGCAAAATGAGGTTTAGAAGGTGCTTAAAGTGACTTTAAAGAGAATGAGACGATGCAAAATGGTGTTTAGAAGGTGCTTAAAGTGACTTTAAAGAGAATGAGACGATGCAAAATGGTCTTTAGAAGGTGCTTAAGGTGACTTTAAAGAGAATGAGACGATGCAAAATGAGGTTTAGAAGGTGCTTAAAGTGACTTTAAAGAGAATGAGACGATGCAAAATGAGGTTTAGAAGGTGCTTAAAGTGACTTTAAAGAGAATGAGACGATGCAAAATGGTGTTTAGAAGGTGCTTAAGGTGACTTTAAAGAGAATGAGACGATGCAAAATGAGGTTTAGAAGGTGCTTAAAGTGACTTTAAAGAGAATGAGACGATGCAAAATGAGGTTTAGAAGGTGCTTAAAGTGACTTTAAAGAGAATGAGACGATGCAAAATGAGGTTTAGAAGGTGCTTAAAGTGACTTTAAAGAGAATGAGACGATGCAAAATGGTGTTTAGAAGGTGCTTAAGGTGACTTTAAAGAGAATGAGACGATGCAAAATGAGGTTTAGAAGGTGCTTAAAGTGACTTTAAAGAGAATGAGACGATGCAAAATGAGGTTTAGAAGGTGCTTAAAGTGACTTTAAAGAGAATGAGACGATGCAAAATGAGGTTTAGAAGGTGCTTAAAGTGACTTTAAAGAGAATGAGACGATGCAAAATGGTGTTTAGAAGGTGCTTAAAGTGACTTTAAAGAGAATGAGACGATGCAAAATGAGGTTTAGAAGGTGCTTAAAGTGACTTTAAAGAGAATGAGACGATGCCAAATGGTGTTTAGAAGGTGCTTAAAGTGACTTTAAAGAGAATGAGACGATGCAAAATGAGGTTTAGAAGGTGCTTAAAGTGACTTTAAAGAGAATGAGACGATGAAAAATGGTGTTTAGAAGGTGCTTAAGGTGACTTTAAAGAGAATGAGACGATGCAAAATGGTGTTTAGAAGGTGCTTAAAGTGACTTTAAAGAGAATGAGACGATGCAAAATGAGGTTTAGATGGTGCTTAAAGTGACTTTAAAGAGAATGAGACGATGCAAAATGGTGTTTAGAAGGTGCTTAAGGTGACTTTAAAGAGAATGAGACGATGCAAAATGGTGTTTAGAAGGTGCTTAAAGTGACTTTAAAGAGAATGAGACGATGCAAAATGAGGTTTAGAAGGTGCTTAAAGTGACTTTAAAGAGAATGAGACGATGCAAAATGGTGTTTAGAAGGTGCTTAAAGTGACTTTAAAGAGAATGAGACGATGCAAAATGAGGTTTAGAAGGTGCTTAAAGTGACTTTAAAGAGAATGAGACGATGCAAAATGGTGTTTAGAAGGTGCTTAAGGTGACTTTAAAGAGAATGAGACGATGCAAAATGAGGTTTAGAAGGTGCTTAAAGTGACTTTAAAGAGAATGAGACGATGCAAAATGGTGTTTAGAAGGTGCTTAAGGTGACTTTAAAGAGAATGAGACGATGCAAAATGAGGTTTAGAAGGTGCTTAAGGTGACTTTAAAGAGAATGAGACGATGCAAAATGGTGTTTAGAAGGTGCTTAAAGTGACTTTAAAGAGAATGAGACGATGCAAAATGAGGTTTAGAAGGTGCTTAAAGTGACTTTAAAGAGAATGAGACGATGCAAAATGGTGTTTAGAAGGTGCTTAAAGTGACTTTAAAGAGAATGAGACGATGCAAAATGGTGTTTAGAAGGTGCTTAAGGTGACTTTAAAGAGAATGAGACGATGCAAAATGGTGTTTAGAAGGTGCTTAAAGTGACTTTAAAGAGAATGAGACGATGCAAAATGAGGTTTAGAAGGTGCTTAAAGTGACTTTAAAGAGAATGAGACGATGCAAAATGGTGTTTAGAAGGTGCTTAAAGTGACTTTAAAGAGAATGAGACGATGCAAAATGAGGTTTAGAAGGTGCTTAAAGTGACGTTAAAGAGAATGAGACGATGCAAAATGAGGTTTAGAAGGTGCTTAAAGTGACTTTAAAGAGAATGAGACGATGCAAAATGAGGTTTAGAAGGTGCTTAAGGTGACTTTAAAGAGAATGAGACGATGCAAAATGGTGTTTAGAAGGTGCTTAAAGTGACTTTAAAGAGAATGAGACGATGCAAAATGAGGTTTAGAAGGTGCTTAAAGTGACTTTAAAGAGAATGAGACGATGCAAAATGGTGTTTAGAAGGTGCTTAAGGTGACTTTAAAGAGAATGAGACGATGCAAAATGGTGTTTAGAAGGTGCTTAAAGTGACTTTAAAGAGAATGAGACGATGCAAAATGAGGTTTAGAAGGTGCTTAAAGTGACTTTAAAGAGAATGAGACGATGCAAAATGGTGTTTAGAAGGTGCTTAAAGTGACTTTAAAGAGAATGAGACGATGCAAAATGAGGTTTAGAAGGTGCTTAAAGTGACTTTAAAGAGAATGAGACGATGCAAAATGGTGTTTAGAAGGTGCTTAAAGTGACTTTAAAGAGAATGAGACGATGCAAAATGGTGTTTAGAAGGTGCTTAAAGTGACTTTAAAGAGAATGAGACGATGCAAAATGGTGTTTAGAAGGTGCTTAAAGTGACTTTAAAGAGAATGAGACGATGCAAAATGAGGTTTAGAAGGTGCTTAAAGTGACTTTAAAGAGAATGAGACGATGCAAAATGGTGTTTAGAAGGTGCTTAAAGTGACTTTAAAGAGAATGAGACGATGCAAAATGAGGTTTAGAAGGTGCTTAAAGTGACTTTAAAGAGAATGAGACGATGCAAAATGGTGTTTAGAAGGTGCTTAAAGTGACTTTAAAGAGAATGAGACGATGCAAAATGAGGTTTAGAAGGTGCTTAAAGTGACTTTAAAGAGAATGAGACGATGCAAAATGGTGTTTAGAAGGTGCTTAAAGTGACTTTAAAGAGAATGAGACGATGCAAAATAGTGTTTAGAAGGTGCTTAAGGTGACTTTAAAGAGAATGAGACGATGCAAAATGGTGTTTAGAAGGTGCTTAAAGTGACTTTAAAGAGAATGAGACGATGCAAAATGAGGTTTAGAAGGTGCTTAAAGTGACTTTAAAGAGAATGAGACGATGCAAAATGGTGTTTAGAAGGTGCTTAAAGTGACTTTAAAGAGAATGAGACGATGCAAAATGGTGTTTAGAAGGTGCTTAAGGTGACTTTAAAGAGAATGAGACGATGCAAAATGGTGTTTAGAAGGTGCTTAAAGTGACTTTAAAGAGAATGAGACGATGCAAAATGAGGTTTAGAAGGTGCTTAAAGTGACTTTAAAGAGAATGAGACGATGCAAAATGGTGTTTAGAAGGTGCTTAAAGTGACTTAAAGAGAATGAGACGATGCAAAATGGTGTTTAGAAGGTGCTTAAAGTGACTTTAAAGAGAATGAGACGATGCAAAATGGTGTTTAGAAGGTGCTTAAGGTGACTTTAAAGAGAATGAGACGATGCAAAATGGTGTTTAGAAGGTGCTTAAAGTGACTTTAAAGAGAATGAGACGATGCAAAATGGTGTTTAGAAGGTGCTTAAGGTGACTTTAAAGAGAATGAGACGATGCAAAATGGTGTTTAGAAGGTGCTTAAAGTGACTTTAAAGAGAATGAGACGATGCAAAATGGTGTTTAGAAGGTGCTTAAAGTGACTTTAAAGAGAATGAGACGATGCAAAATGGTGTTTAGAAGGTGCTTAAAGTGACTTTAAAGAGAATGAGACGATGCAAAATGGTGTTTAGAAGGTGCTTAAAGTGACTTTAAAGAGAATGAGACGATGCAAAATGAGGTTTAGAAGGTGCTTAAAGTGACTTTAAAGAGAATGAGACGATGCAAAATGAGGTTTAGAAGGTGCTTAAAGTGACTTTAAAGAGAATGAGACGATGCAAAATGGTGTTTAGAAGGTGCTTAAAGTGACTTTAAAGAGAATGAGACGATGCAAAATGGTGTTTAGAAGGTGCTTAAAGTGACTTTAAAGAGAATGAGACGATGCAAAATGAGGTTTAGAAGGTGCTTAAGGTGACTTTAAAGAGAATGAGACGATGCAAAATGAGGTTTAGAAGGTGCTTAAAGTGACTTTAAAGAGAATGAGACGATGCAAAATGGTGTTTAGAAGGTGCTTAAAGTGACTTTAAAGAGAATGAGACGATGCAAAATGGTGTTTAGAAGGTGCTTAAAGTGACTTTAAAGAGAATGAGACGATGCAAAATGGTGTTTAGAAGGTGCTTAAAGTGACTTTAAAGAGAATGAGACGATGCAAAATGGTGTTTAGAAGGTGCTTAAAGTGACTTTAAAGAGAATGAGACGATGCAAAATGAGGTTTAGAAGGTGCTTAAGGTGACTTTAAAGAGAATGAGACGATGCAAAATGGTGTTTAGAAGGTGCTTAAAGTGACTTTAAAGAGAATGAGACGATGCAAAATGAGGTTTAGAAGGTGCTTAAAGTGACTTTAAAGAGAATGAGACGATGCAAAATGGTGTTTAGAAGGTGCTTAAAGTGACTTTAAAGAGAATGAGACGATGCAAAATGGTGTTTAGAAGGTGCTTAAAGTGACTTTAAAGAGAATGAGACGATGCAAAATGAGGTTTAGAAGGTGCTTAAGGTGACTTTAAAGAGAATAAGACGATGCAAAATGAGGTTTAGAAGGTGCTTAAAGTGACTTTAAAGAGAATGAGACGATGCAAAATGAGGTTTAGAAGGTGCTTAAAGTGACTTTAAAGAGAATGAGACGATGCAAAATGGTGTTTAGAAGGTGCTTAAAGTGACTTTAAAGAGAATGAGACGATGCAAAATGGTGTTTAGAAGGTGCTTAAAGTGACTTTAAAGAGAATGAGACGATGCAAAATGGTGTTTAGAAGGTGCTTAAGGTGACTTTAAAGAGAATGAGACGATGCAAAATGGTGTTTAGAAGGTGCTTAAAGCGACTTTAAAGAGAATGAGACGATGCAAAATGAGGTTTAGAAGGTGCTTAAAGTGACTTTAAAGAGAATGAGACGATGCAAAATGGTGTTTAGAAGGTGCTTAAAGTGACTTTAAAGAGAATGAGACGATGCAAAATGAGGTTTAGAAGGTGCTTAAAGTGACTTTAAAGAGAATGAGACGATGCAAAATGGTGTTTAGAAGGTGCTTAAGGTGACTTTAAAGAGAATGAGACGATGCAAAATGAGGTTTAGAAGGTGCTTAAAGTGACTTTAAAGAGAATGAGACGATGCAAAATGGTGTTTAGAAGGTGCTTAAAGTGACTTTAAAGAGAATGAGACGATGCAAAATGGTGTTTAGAAGGTGCTTAAGGTGACTTTAAAGAGAATGAGACGATGCAAAATGAGGTTTAGAAGGTGCTTAAAGTGACTTTAAAGAGAATGAGACGATGCAAAATGGTGTTTAGAAGGTGCTTAAGGTGACTTTAAAGAGAATGAGACGATGCAAAATGGTGTTTAGAAGGTGCTTAAAGTGACTTTAAAGAGAATGAGACGATGCAAAATGAGGTTTAGAAGGTGCTTAAAGTGACTTTAAAGAGAATGAGACGATGCAAAATGGTGTTTAGAAGGTGCTTAAAGTGACTTTAAAGAGAATGAGACGATGCAAAATGGTGTTTAGCAGGTGCTTAAAGTGACTTTAAAGAGAATGAGACGATGCAAAATGGTGTTTAGAAGGTGCTTAAGGTGACTTTAAAGAGAATGAGACGATGCAAAATGAGGTTTAGAAGGTGCTTAAAGTGACTTTAAAGAGAATGAGACGATGCAAAATGGTGTTTAGAAGGTGCTTAAAGTGACTTTAAAGAGAATGAGACGATGCAAAATGGTGTTTAGAAGGTGCTTAAAGTGACTTTAAAGAGAATGAGACGATGCAAAATGGTGTTTAGAAGGTGCTTAAAGTGACTTTAAAGAGATTGAGACGATGCTAAATGAGGTTTAGAAGGTGCTTAAAGTGACTTTAAAGAGAATGAGACGATGCAAAATGAGGTTTAGAAGGTGCTTAAAGTGACTTTAAAGAGAATGAGACGATGCAAAATGGTGTTTAGAAGGTGCTTAAGGTGACTTTAAAGAGAATGAGACGATGCAAAATGAGGTTTAGAAGGTGCTTAAAGTGACTTTAAAGAGAATGAGACGATGCAAAATGAGGTTTAGAAATGTGCTTAAAGTGACTTTAAAGAGAATGAGACGATGCAAAATGAGGTTTAGAAGGTGCTTAAAGTGACTTTAAAGAGTATGAGACGATGCAAAATGGTGTTTAGAAGGTGCTTAAAGTGACTTTAAAGAGAATGAGACGATGCAAAATGGTGTTTAGAAGGTGCTTAAAGTGACTTTAAAGAGAATGAGACGATGCAAAATGGTGTTTAGAAGGTGCTTAAAGTGACTTTAAAGAGAATGAGACGATGCAAAATGAGGTTTAGAAGGTGCTTAAGGTGACTTTAAAGAGAATGAGACGATGCAAACTGAGGTTTAGAAGGTGCTTAAAGTGACTTTAAAGAGAATGAGACGATGCAAAATGAGGTTTAGAAGGTGCTTAAAGTGACTTTAAAGAGAATGAGACGATGCAAAATGAGGTTTAGAAGGTGCTTAAAGTGACTTTAAAGAGAATGAGACGATGCAAAATGGTGTTTAGAAGGTGCTTAAAGTGACTTTAAAGAGAATGAGACGATGCAAAATGGTGTTTAGAAGGTGCTTAAAGTGACTTTAAAGAGAATGAGACGATGCAAAATGGTGTTTAGAAGGTGCTTAAAGTGACTTTAAAGAGAATGAGACGATGCAAAATGAGGTTTAGAAGGTGCTTAAAGTGACTTTAAAGAGAATGAGACGATGCAAAATGGTCTTTAGAAGGTGCTTAAGGTGACTTTAAAGAGAATGAGACGATGCAAAATGAGGTTTAGAAGGTGCTTAAAGTGACTTTAAAGAGAATGAGACGATGCAAAATGAGGTTTAGAAGGTGCTTAAAGTGACTTTAAAGAGAATGAGACGATGCAAAATGAGGTTTAGAAGGTGCTTAAAGTGACTTTAAAGAGAATGAGACGATGCAAAATGGTGTTTAGAAGGTGCTTAAAGTGACTTTAAAGAGAATGAGACGATGCAAAATGGTGTTTAGAAGGTGCTTAAAGTGACTTTAAAGAGAATGAGACGATGCAAAATGGTGTTTAGAAGGTGCTTAAGGTGACTTTAAAGAGAATGAGACGATGCAAAATGAGGTTTAGAAGGTGCTTAAAGTGACTTTAAAGAGAATGAGACGATGCAAAATGGTGTTTAGAAGGTGCTTAAAGTGACTTTAAAGAGAATGAGACGATGCAAAATGGTGTTTAGAAGGTGCTTAAAGTGACTTTAAAGAGAATGAGACGATGCAAAATGGTGTTTAGAAGGTGCTTAAGGTGACTTTAAAGAGAATGAGACGATGCAAAATGAGGTTTAGAAGGTGCTTAAAGTGACTTTAAAGAGAATGAGACGATGCAAAATGGTGTTTAGAAGGTGCTTAAGGTGACTTTAAAGAGAATGAGACGATGCAAAATGAGGTTTAGAAGGTGCTTAAAGTGACTTTAAAGAGAATGAGACGATGCTAAATGAGGTTTAGAAGGTGCTTAAAGTGACTTTAAAGAGAATGAGACGATGCAAAATGAGGTTTAGAAGGTGCTTAAAGTGACTTTAAAGAGAATGAGACGATGCAAAATGGTGTTTAGAAGGTGCTTAAGGTGACTTTAAAGAGAATGAGACGATGCAAAATGAGGTTTAGAAGGTGCTTAAAGTGACTTTAAAGAGAATGAGACGATGCAAAATGAGGTTTAGAAGGTGCTTAAAGTGACTTTAAAGAGAATGAGACGATGCAAAATGAGGTTTAGAAGGTGCTTAAAGTGACTTTAAAGAGTATGAGACGATGCAAAATGGTGTTTAGAAGGTGCTTAAAGTGACTTTAAAGAGAATGAGACGATGCAAAATGGTGTTTAGAAGGTGCTTAAAGTGACTTTAAAGAGAATGAGACGATGCAAAATGGTGTTTAGAAGGTGCTTAAAGTGACTTTAAAGAGAATGAGACGATGCAAAATGAGGTTTAGAAGGTGCTTAAGGTGACTTTAAAGAGAATGAGACGATGCAAAATGAGGTTTAGAAGGTGCTTAAAGTGACTTTAAAGAGAATGAGACGATGCAAAATGAGGTTTAGAAGGTGCTTAAAGTGACTTTAAAGAGAATGAGACGATGCAAAATGGTGTTTAGAAGGTGCTTAAAGTGACTTTAAAGAGAATGAGACGATGCAAAATGGTGTTTAGAAGGTGCTTAAGGTGACTTTAAAGAGAATGAGACGATGCAAAATGAGGTTTAGAAGGTGCTTAAAGTGACTTTAAAGAGAATGAGACGATGCAAAATGGTGTTTAGAAGGTGCTTAAGGTGACTTTAAAGAGAATGAGACGATGCAAAATGAGGTTTAGAAGGTGCTTAAAGTGACTTTAAAGAGAATGAGACGATGCAAAATGAGGTTTAGAAGGTGCTTAAAGTGACTTTAAAGAGAATGAGACGATGCAAAATGAGGTTTAGAAGGTGCTTAAAGTGACTTTAAAGAGAATGAGACGATGCAAAATGAGGTTTAGAAGGTGCTTAAAGTGACTTTAAAGAGAATGAGACGATGCAAAATGGTGTTTAGAAGGTGCTTAAGGTGACTTTAAAGAGAATGAGACGATGCAAAATGAGGTTTAGAAGGTGCTTAAAGTGACTTTAAAGAGAATGAGACGATGCAAAATGAGGTTTAGAAGGTGCTTAAAGTGACTTTAAAGAGAATGAGACGATGCAAAATGGTGTTTAGAAGGTGCTTAAGGTGACTTTAAAGAGAATGAGACGATGCAAAATGAGGTTTAGAAGGTGCTTAAAGTGACTTTAAAGAGAATGAGACGATGCAAAATGGTGTTTAGAAGGTGCTTAAGGTGACTTTAAAGAGAATGAGACGATGCAAAATGAGGTTTAGAAGGTGCTTAAAGTGACTTTAAAGAGAATGAGACGATGCAAAATGGTGTTTAGAAGGTGCTTAAGGTGACTTTAAAGAGAATGAGACGATGCAAAATGGTGTTTAGAAGGTGCTTAAAGTGACTTTAAAGAGAATGAGACGATGCAAAATGGTGTTTAGAAGGTGCTTAAGGTGACTTTAAAGAGAATGAGACGATGCAAAATGGTGTTTAGAAGGTGCTTAAGGTGACTTTAAAGAGAATGAGACGATGCAAAATGAGGTTTAGAAGGTGCTTAAAGTGACTTTAAAGAGAATGAGACGATGCAAAATGAGGTTTAGAAGGTGCTTAAAGTGACTTTAAAGAGAATGAGACGATGCAAAATGAGGTTTAGAAGGTGCTTAAAGTGACTTTAAAGAGAATGAGACGATGCAAAACGAGGTTTAGAAGGTGCTTAAAGTGACTTTAAAGAGAATGAGACGATGCAAAATGGTGTTTAGAAGGTGCTTAAGGTGACTTTAAAGAGAATGAGACGATGCAAAATGAGGTTTAGAAGGTGCTTAAAGTGACTTTAAAGAGAATGAGACGATGCAAAATGAGGTTTAGAAGGTGCTTAAAGTGACTTTAAAGAGAATGAGACGATGCAAAATGGTGTTTAGAAGGTGCTTAAGGTGACTTTAAAGAGAATGAGACGATGCAAAATGAGGTTTAGAAGGTGCTTAAAGTGACTTTAAAGAGAATGAGACGATGCAAAATGGTGTTTAGAAGGTGCTTAAGGTGACTTTAAAGAGAATGAGACGATGCAAAATGAGGTTTAGAAGGTGCTTAAAGTGACTTTAAAGAGAATGAGACGATGCAAAATGGTGTTTAGAAGGTGCTTAAGGTGACTGTTCGATATTGCGACGCCTAAAGGTAGGCCACAGAACTCTACAAGGCTCTGAACAGTTAGGAATTTTGAATTTAACGAAACCCTACAAGTACCAGTTTATGATAACCTGCTGTTCAAAAATAACGGTTAATTGATAACAGTGTCACCGGGCTTAGACATCGCTAGCACAACATTTGTGACGTAAGTAAAGGCGTTCAGAAAATCAAATAAACCCAACTTGAGAAAAAACCACTGGTGTTTGTTAGGCTCTGTCCCCAACATACTTAGCATTATAATCCACAGAAAGTCCCTGGCGGGTAGCGATCTGTGGACACTATATTGCGTTCTCTGGTACCGTTGGACAAACCCAGATTTTTGAAACCATTTTCTTCTTTTCTCTATCCACCTGTTGAGTAACAAGTTCCGGAGTAGGCCGTACCCTACATTTTGGTCCTTCGAACCGGATCGGCGCAACGAATCTGTCGTGCGCAGATTATTTCATACATTCGTCGTCGGAAGAGGAACTTTCGTCAACCGGTCGGGTTGATTGAACATCGGTGGCAGACCACGGACACCACACGAGGCCGATCCAGTGCGCATCGGTGCCTCAAGGGAAGAGAACCCAATTCGGGAGTTCTCTTCGGTGGATCAGTCCAGCGCTTCGTGCCCAGCGTTTGTTCAACCCAGTGTCTACAGGAAACGTGTATCAACCGGACGGGTTGATTTTCCATCGGTGGCAGACCACGGACACCACACGAGGCCGATCCAGTGCGCATCGGGGCCTCACGGGAAGATAACTCAAGGTGTGAGTTTCCTTCGGTGGTACCGTCCAGCGTCTCATCGCCACGAGAAGTTTACTCAGCGTGATTGTGAGTACCAGTCCAAAGTGTCGTAGCAGTCGACGCTGACAAAGCAGTGAAGTGAACAAGTGAAAAGTGCAAAAGACTAGTTAGAAGTGACACAATGAACACACGCAGGAATAAAGTGATGCACTCCCCGCCACCAGAACATGAGGGGAGTGACAATTCAGACGAAGCGGCTACGGAAGCCACGGTGGAACAGTGCACGAGTGACCACGTGACGGAAACAACCCCACAGCACGTGTCACCAAAACCGTCGACGTCATCGCCAGGGGATCGCGAGTTGGCCGTGTTGCGGGCCAAAATGAAGCTGGCATATCGTCAACTCATGCAGCTTCAGCCGGACATCACTAACAACAAACTCCCTCCGGCCACTGCGCGGGTGCACTTACGCACATTACGGGAACTTCAAGGCACCCACGGCAGGATTATGCAGCACATCATAGATCTCCTGCCAGATGACCTCGAAGTCGACATGGACGCCGACGATGCCTTCCGGAAGATCCACACCACCTGCACAGCCATTCTGGAGGCACAGCTGGACGAAACACCAACAACGTCAGCAGCTCCGGTAACTTCGGCAGCGCATCACCTCAGTGTCCCGATGCCAACCTTTGACGGACGCTACGAAGAGTGGCCCAAATTCAAGGCCATGTTCCTCGACATCATGGGAAGGACACCTGTTTCGGATGCAGCAAAATTACATCACCTGAACAAGGCACTCACCGGAAAGGCTGCAGGGATAATTAACGCAGCAATGGTGAGCAGCAACAACTACAAGAGTGCCTGAGAGGTGCTAGAAAAGCGGTTCGCGAACCCGAGAGCAATCGTCGACAAGCACATTGCTGGGTTACTCCAACTTAAACCCGAGCAACGTGAATCAGCCAGCGAACTTCGATCACTAGTAGAAACGTGTAAGAGTCACGTTGATGGGTTGCAGTTCTTAGAGAAGAACATTGATGAAACAAGCAACCTCATCATCACCCACATCCTCGCGTCGTGTATGGACTCCAGCACTCGTAAGGCATGGGAGCTTACATTGCAGCACGGCGAGTTTCCGGATTTGTTCCGTACGTTCGACTACATCACGCGACAATGTGAAGTGTTGGAGAGCTGCGCAGCAGGCAATATGGACAAACCATCTCGTCCAAAGCCGGCTCCTACTAAAGCGTTCACGTCGACCGTTACACCGTCACCGACCGCAACGTGTGTAATGTGCCAGGACACCCATATGCTCAGCAAGTGCGCGGATTTCATAGCATTGTCGCTACCAGACAAACGGGACAAGCTCCGAAGTTGGAAAAGTTGTTTCAACTGTTTCGGAGCTGGTCATCTCAACAAAAGGTGCCCATCGAAGTGGACGTGTCGTCGGTGCCAGCAGAAACATCACACCTTGCTCCACGACGAAGGGACTAGTGCCGCCAGCGAGATCCGTCACGAACAGCCAACATCTGCAGCAGAACACCGTACAGCTACAATATCGCTACACACGGCGATACCATCGACAGTGTTGCTGTCAACCGTCATGTTGTACATCACTGACAGCGCAGGGAAGAACCATGCTGCGAGGGCTCTCTTGGACAGTGGAGCACAGTCCAACTTCATTACGGGAAGGTTGGCGCAATTCTTAAACCTACCTCGGAAGTCGGTGAGCATTCCGCTGTCGGGGATTGGTGGCAGCCAAGCGACGAACGTAAAGTCATCAGTACGAGCCACCATCCAATCACGCTGTTCATCATTTTCGACGTCGCTGGAGATGCTGGTACTGCCCAAGCTGTCAGCAGATGTGCCGGCCCATCGTATACACCACAGCCAGTGGACGATTCCAGCAACCTGCGTCTTGGCTGACCCAACATTCCACAAGCCTGGTGGAATCGATATCATCCAGGGTGCGGCGTGCTTCTACGAGCTTTTAAAAACCGGACGCATCTCACTTGGAGAAGGTATGCCGTCACTCCAAGAAACAGCATTTGGGTGGGTTGTAAGTGGCACAGCCCAGATAGCAGAGCAGTCGCTGCCAGTGGTGTGTTCAGTCGCCGTACACACCAACGAGCTGACTACGATGATGCGGAAATTCTTCGCAATAGAAGACGTAGGCAGTCTCCCTAGTTGGAGTATCGAGGAGAGAGCCTGTGAGGACCACTACGCCTCCACTACAAGCAGAGACGAAGCCGGCCGATATGTCGTCCGACTTCCGAGAAAGTCTGACATGATCGGGAAACTAGGTGACTCGCGGACGATCGCCCTCCATCGGTTTCTGGCTATCGAGAGACGTATGCAGCGAGAACCCGAAACAAAAAAGGCATACGTGGAGTTCATGGCCGAATACCTCCGCTTAGGCCACATGACAAAGGTGGCAGCAACAGTTGATAGTCGGGAAACATTCTACCTCCCACACCATCCTGTGTTTAAGGCCGACAGCACCACCACGAAGTGTCGGGTTGTGTTCGACGCATCCAGCAAGTCATCGACAGGAGTGTCGTTGAATGATACGCTGATGATCGGACCAACAATTCAACAAGATGCTACATCGATCCTGATGCGATTCAGAACTCATCAAATTGCACTGACAGGAGATGTGGCAAAAATGTACCGCCAAGTATGGGTACATCCCAACGATCGCGCCCTACAGCGCATTCTGTGGCGAGCTTCGCCCCATGATCCCATCGAAGAATATGAGCTGAATACTGTAACTTATGGAACTGCATCTGCACCATTCCTTGCGGTGAGATCTCTGCAACAAACAGTATTGGATCATGGAAGGGACTTTCCAATAGCAGCAGCTCGGTTCTCTGACTTCTACGTGGATGACTTTGTGTCTGGAGCTGATTCACCCGAGGCTGCTCAAACCTTGCAACAGCAAACCGAACAACTGTTTGCCAAAGGTGGATTTGAGCTGCGGAAATGGGCATCAAACGAGGAAGCGGTGTTGCATCATGTGGACCAACAAAGCCGAGCATCCAGCCCTTATCCCAACGACGATGACGACGGATCGTTGGCAACACTTGGAATCATATGGGATACGTCAGCGGACACTCTGCGCTTCAAAGTCCAAGCCCCTGATGTCAACAAAGATGCAACCAGACGCAGGGTATTATCCACCATTGGGAAGATCTACGATCCGGTAGGGTTTGTTGACCCAGTGAAGGCGGTTGCCAAGCAACTTCTTCAACGTGTATGGACTCTGAAACACGTCAACCAACAACCCTGGGGATGGGATGCTGAACTTCCGCTGCAGCTACGAACGGAATGGCTTAACTTTCTTGAGCAAATGCATTACCTTCACAACATCAGCATTCCGCGAGTCGCCATTAGATCTTCAGTGACCACCATCCAATACCACGTCTTCTGCGATGCTTCGGAGAAAGGATATGGAGCATGCTGCTACATCCGTAGTTGCGATGCCCAGGGACATGGCACAATGGAGCTCTTCGCCTCAAAAACCAAAGTGACGCCCCTCAATAGCAAGCACTCTATCGCTCGGCTTGAACTGTGCGCAGCACAGTTGGCCAGCTTGCTATTCGACCGAGTAAGGACTGCGGTCAACCCAGGATCTCTGGCAGTCTTCTGGACAGACTCCATGACTGTGGTACATTGGCTGCGAGCATCACCAAACTCCTGGAAGCCATATGTTGCCAACCGGGTATCGCAGGTGCAACAATTAACAGAAGGTTGCACGTGGCGTCACATCGCAGGAGTCGACAACCCGGCTGACCTTGCTTCGAGAGGATGTTTGGGCAAAGATCTCCTCTCCAGTACCCTATGGTGGCAGGGTCCTTCCTGGATGAGCCTGCCAGAAGATCAATGGCCTCCACCACTGCTTGCGACACCAGATCCGTCAGTGCAAGCAGAGCAGCGAGTAGCAGTTGTGGCATGCGCTGCCATTGAGCTGCCAGCTCACCGCATATTTACACTCTTTTCATCGTATTCTAAGCTGCGACGGATGACAGCGTACTGGGTTCAGTATTGGAACCGATGCACCAAACGCCGGTCGTACGAGAACCCTGGCCTGACGACTAAGGATTTGACGGATGCGGAAGAAGTACTGTGCCGCTTGGCTCAACGAGACCACCTGCAGCAAGAAATCAAGGCCTTGCAGCAGAAGAAACCCGTTCCTGCGTCGTCCCCGCTTAGATGGTTGCATCCGCAACTGGGAGCTGACGGAAACATCCGAGTTGGAGGACGTTTGTCCAATTCACCGCTAGCGGAGGATGTTAAGCATCCACTAGTTGTTCCGGCCAGCCATCCATTCGCTCGTCTGCTGATGGAACATTTTCATAAACAGTTACTTCACGCGGGACCGACTCTGATGCTAAACACGTGCAGACAACGCTTCTGGATTACAAGTGGCCGAAATCTCGCCCGGAAGGTATTTCATCAGTGCCACACCTGCTTCCGCGCCCGACCATCGTCGTCAGCAACTATAATGGCTGACCTGCCGGCTGTCCGAGTAACACCGGCCCCTCCTTTTTCGATCACCGGTGTTGACTACTGTGGTCCAGTGTTCCTGAAAGGTGGCCACCGACGGGCGGCGCCCGTGAAGGCATACGTCGCCATATTTGTATGCTTCACCACCCGTGCCGTACACATCGAGCTGGTGTCAAACCTGACAACGGAAGCATTTATAGCAGCATTACGACGGTTTGTGTCTCGTCGTGGTTTGCCATTGGAGTTGCACTCGGACAACGCGACGAACTTCAAGGGAGCAGCAAACAAGCTGAACGAGTTGTACAAGCTGTTGCGTACAACTGAACACCAGCAGAGCATTCAAGCTTGGACACTAGAACGCAAAATTTCATGGAAGTTCATCCCACCAAGAGCTCCTCACTTCGGTGGACTGTGGGAAGCCGCCGTCAAAACCATGAAGTACCACCTAGTGCGCGTTTTAGGAACGACATCACTTTCGTATGAGGACATGTCTACGCTGCTGGACGAGATAGAATGCTGTGTCAACTCCCGACCTATAACATCGATGTCAGATGACCCACACGATATGACAGCACTCACTCCTGGACATTTCCTGGTTGGAACGAACCTACAGCTTGTTCCGGACCACTGCTTGCTGTACGAAGCCGAAAACCGGTTGAACCACTGGCGTCATGTTCAACAACTTCGCCAGCACTTTTGGAACCGTTGGCAGAAGGAGTATTTACAACAACTGCAGGCGCGTTCTAAATGGACAAAGGAAGGTACAACCACAGTAACGCCAGGAACGTTAGTTATAATTAAGGAAGATAATGTGCCTTCGGCGTGTTGGCCATTAGCACGCGTAACCGAGGAGCATCGTGGAAAGGATGGCAAAGCGCGTGTCTTTACATTGCGTACAAGTAAGGGAAGTACAGTGACTAGGCCATTGGTAAAGCTGTGTGTATTACCAAAAGCAAACAGTTAAAATTATTCAATTTTAAGGTGGCAGAATGTACGATATTGCGACGCCTAAAGGTAGGCCACAGAACTCTACAAGGCTCTGAACAGTTAGGAATTTTGAATTTAACGAAACCCTACAAGTACCAGTTTATGATAACCTGCTGTTCAAAAATAACGGTTAATTGATAACAGTGTCACCGGGCTTAGACATCGCTAGCACAACATTTGTGACGTAAGTAAAGGCGTTCAGAAAATCAAATAAACCCAACTTGAGAACAAACCACTGGTGTTTGTTAGGCTCTGTCCCCAACATACTTAGCATTATAATCCACAGAAAGTCCCTGGCGGGTAGCGATCTGAGGACACTATATTGCGTTCTCTGGTACCGTTGGACAAACCCAGATTTTTGAAACCATTTTCTTCTTTTCTCTATCCACCTGTTGAGTAACAAGTTCCGGAGTAGGCCGTACCCTACAGTGACTTTAAAGAGAATGAGACGATGCAAAATGAGGTTTAGAAGGTGCTTAAAGTGACTTTAAAGAGAATGAGACGATGCAAAATGGTGTTTAGAAGGTGCTTAAGGTGACTTTAAAGAGAATGAGACGATGCAAAATGAGGTTTAGAAGGTGCTTAAAGTGACTTTAAAGAGAATGAGACGATGCAAAATGAGGTTTAGAAGGTGCTTAAAGTGACTTTAAAGAGAATGAGACGATGCAAAATGGTGTTTAGAAGGTGCTTAAAGTGACTTTAAAGAGAATGAGACGATGCAAAATGGTGTTTAGAAGGTGCTTAAAGTGACTTTAAAGAGAATGAGACGATGCAAAATGGTGTTTAGAAGGTGCTTAAGGTGACTTTAAAGAGAATGAGACGATGCAAAATGAGGTTTAGAAGGTGCTTAAAGTGACTTTAAAGAGAATGAGACGATGCAAAATGGTGTTTAGAAGGTGCTTAAAGTGACTTTAAAGAGAATGAGACGATGCAAAATGGTGTTTAGAAGGTGCTTAAAGTGACTTTAAAGAGAATGAGACGATGCAAAATGGTGTTTAGAAGGTGCTTAAAGTGACTTTAAAGAGAATGAGACGATGCAAAATGGTGTTTAGAAGGTGCTTAAAGTGACTTTAAAGAGAATGAGACGATGCAAAATGAGGTTTAGAAGGTAATTAAAGTGACTTTAAAGAGAATGAGACGATGCAAAATGAGGTTTAGAAGGTGCTTAAAGTGACTTTAAAGAGAATGAGACGATGCAAAATGGTGTTTAGAAGGTGCTTAAGGTGACTTTAAAGAGAATGAGACGATGCAAAATGAGGTTTAGAAGGTGCTTAAAGTGACTTTAAAGAGAATGAGACGATGCAAAATGAGGTTTAGAAGGTGCTTAAAGTGACTTTAAAGAGAATGAGACGATGCAAAATGGTGTTTAGAAGGTGCTTAAGGTGACTTTAAAGAGAATGAGACGATGCAAAATGGTGTTTAGAAGGTGCTTAAGGTGACTTTAAAGAGAATGAGACGATGCAAAATGAGGTTTAGAAGGTGCTTAAAGTGACTTTAAAGAGAATGAGACGATGCAAAATGGTGTTTAGAAGGTGCTTAAGGTGACTTTAAAGAGAATGAGACGATGCAAAATGAGGTTTAGAAGGTGCTTAAAGTGACTTTAAAGAGAATGAGACGATGCAAAATGGTGTTTAGAAGGTGCTTAAAGTGACTTTAAAGAGAATGAGACGATGCAAAATGGTGTTTAGAAGGTGCTTAAAGTGACTTTAAAGAGAATGAGACGATGCAAAATGGTGTTTAGAAGGTGCTTAAAGTGACTTTAAAGAGAATGAGACGATGCAAAATGGTGTTAAGAAGGTGCTTTAAGTGACTTTAAAGAGAATGAGACGATGCAAAATGGTGTTTAGAAGGTGCTTAAAGTGACTTTAAAGAGAATGAGACGATGCAAAATGGTGTTTAGAAGGTGCTTAAAGTGACTTTAAAGAGAATGAGACGATGCAAAATGGTGTTTAGAAGGTGCTTAAAGTGACTTTAAAGAGAATGAGACGATGCAAAATGGTGTTTAGAAGGTGCTTAAAGTGACTTTAAAGAGAATGAGACGATGCAAAATGGTGTTTAGAAGGTGCTTAAAGTGACTTTAAAGAGAATGAGACGATGCAAAATGGTGTTTAGAAGGTGCTTAAAGTGACTTTAAAGAGAATGAGACGATGCAAAATGAGGTTTAGAAGGTGCTTAAAGTGACTTTAAAGAGAATGAGACGATGCAAAATGGTGTTTAGAAGGTGCTTAAGGTGACTTTAAAGAGAATGAGACGATGCAAAATGGTGTTTAGAAGGTGCTTAAGGTGACTTTAAAGAGAATGAGACGATGCAAAATGACGTTTAGAAGGTGCTTAAAGTGACTTTAAAGAGAATGAGACGATGCAAAATGGTGTTTAGAAGGTGCTTAAAGTGACTTTAAAGAGAATGAGACGATGCAAAATGAGGTTTAGAAGGTGCTTAAGGTGACTTTAAAGAGAATGAGACGATGCAAAATGAGGTTTAGAAGGTGCTTAAAGTGACTTTAAAGAGAATGAGACGATGCAAAATGGTGTTTAGAAGGTACTTAAGGTGACTTTAAAGAGAATGAGACGATGCAAAATGGTGTTTAGAAGGTGCTTAAGGTGACTTTAAAGAGAATGAGACGATGCAAAATGAGGTTTAGAAGGTGCTTAAGGTGACTTTAAAGAGAATGAGACGATGCAAAATGGTGTTTAGAAGGTGCTTAAAGTGACTTTAAAGAGAATGAGACGATGCAAAATGAGGTTTAGAAGGTGCTTAAAGTGACTTTAAAGAGAATGAGACGATGCAAAATGAGGTTTAGAAGGTGCTTAAGGTGACTTTAAAGAGAATGAGACGATGCAAAATGAGGTTTAGAAGGTGCTTAAAGTGACTTTAAAGAGAATGAGACGATGCAAAATGGTGTTTAGAAGGTGCTTAAGGTGACTTTAAAGAGATGAGACGATGCAAAATGGTGTTTAGAAGGTGCTTAAGGTGACTTTAAAGAGAATGAGACGATGCAAAATGAGGTTTAGAAGGTGCTTAAAGTGACTTTAAAGAGAATGAGACGATGCAAAATGGTGTTTAGAAGGTGCTTAAGGTGACTTTAAAGAGAATGAGACGATGCAAAATGAGGTTTAGAAGGTGCTTAAAGTGACTTTAAAGAGAATGAGACGATGCAAAATGGTGTTTAGAAGGTGCTTAAAGTGACTTTAAAGAGAATGAGACGATGCAAAATGGTGTTTAGAAGGTGCTTAAGGTGACTTTAAAGAGAATGAGACGATGCAAAATGACGTTTAGAAGGTGCTTAAAGTGACTTTAAAGAGAATGAGACGATGCAAAATGGTGTTTTAGAAGGTGCTTAAAGTGACTTTAAAGAGAATGAGACGATGCAAAATGAGGTTTAGAAGGTGCTTAAAGTGACTTTAAAGAGAATGAGACGATGCAAAATGGTGTTTAGAAGGTGCTTAAGGTGACTTTAAAGAGAATGAGACGATGCAAAATGAGGTTTAGAAGGTGCTTAAGGTGACTTTAAAGAGAATGAGACGATGCAAAATGGTGTTTAGAAGGGTGCTTAAGGTGACTTTAAAGAGAATGAGACGATGCAAAATGACGTTTAGAAGGTGCTTAAAGTGACTTTAAAGAGAATGAGACGATGCAAAATGGTGTTTAGAAGGTGCTTAAGGTGACTTTAAAGAGAATGAGACGATGCAAAATGAGGTTTAGAAGGTGCTTAAAGTGACTTTAAAGAGAATGAGACGATGCAAAATGGTGTTTAGAAGGTGCTTAAGAAGACTTTAAAGAGAATGAGACGATGCAAAATGAGGTTTAGAAGGTGCTTAAAGTGACTTTAAAGAGAATGAGACGATGCAAAATGGTGTTTAGAAGGTGCTTAAGGTGACTTTAAAGAGAATGAGACGATGCAAAATGAGGTTTAGAAGGTGCTTAAAGTGACTTTAAAGAGAATGAGACGATGCAAAATGGTGTTTAGAAGGTGCTTAAGGTGACTTTAAAGAGAATGAGACGATGCAAAATGAGGTTTAGAAGGTGCTTAAAGTGACTTTAAAGAGAATGAGACGATGCAAAATGAGGTTTAGAAGGTGCTTAAGGTGACTTTAAAGAGAATGAGACGATGCAAAATGAGGTTTAGAAGGTGCTTAAAGTGACTTTAAAGAGATTGAGACGATGCAAAATGGTGTTTAGAAGGTGCTTAAGGTGACTTTAAAGAGAATGAGACGATGCAAAATGAGGTTTAGAAGGTGCTTAAAGTGACTTTAAAGAGAATGAGACGATGCAAAATGGTGTTTTAGAAGGTGCTTAAGGTGACTTTAAAGAGAATGAGACGATGCAAAATGAGGTTTAGAAGGTGCTTAAAGTGACTTTAAAGAGAATGAGACGATGCAAAATGGTGTTTAGAAGGTGCTTAAAGTGACTTTAAAGAGAATGAGACGATGCAAAATGGTGTTTAGAAGGTGCTTAAAGTGACTTTAAAGAGAATGAGACGATGCAAAATGGAGTTTAGAAGGTGCTTAAAGTGACTTTAAAGAGAATGAGACGATGCAAAATGAGGTTTAGAAGGTGCTTAAGGTGACTTTAAGAGAATGAGACGATGCAAAATGAGGTTTAGAAGGTGCTTAAAGTGACTTTATAGAGAATGAGACGATGCAAAATGGTGTTTAGAAGGTGCTTAAGGTGACTTTAAAGAGAATGAGACGATGCAAAATGGTGTTTAGAAGGTGCTTAAGGTGACTTTAAGAGAATGAGACGATGCAAAATGAGGTTTAGAAGGTGCTTAAGGTGACTTTAAAGAGAATGAGACGATGCAAAATGGTGTTTAGAAGGTGCTTAAAGTGACTTTAAAGAGAATGAGACGATGCAAAATGAGGTTTAGAAGGTGCTTAAAGTGACTTTAAAGAGAATGAGACGATGCAAAATGAGGTTTAGAAGGTGCTTTAAAGTCACTTTAAAGAGAATGAGACGATGCAAAATGAGGTTTAGAAGGTGCTTAAAGTGACTTTAAAGAGAATGAGACGATGCAAAATGGTGTTTAGAAGGTGCTTAAGGTGACTTTAAAGAGAATGAGACGATGCAAAATGAGGTTTAGAAGGTGCTTAAAGTGACTTTAAAGAGAATGAGACGATGCAAAATGGTGTTTAGAAGGTGCTTAAGGTGACTTTAAAGAGAATGAGACGATGCAAAATGAGGTTTAGAAGGTGCTTAAAGTGACTTTAAAGAGAATGAGACGATGCAAAATGAGGTTAGAAGGTGCTTAAAGTGACTTTAAAGAGAATGAGACGATGCAAAACGGTGTTTAGAAGGTGCTTAAAGTGACTTTAAAGAGAATGAGACGATGCAAAATGAGGTTTAGAAGGTGCTTAAAGTGACTTTAAAGAGAATGAGACGATGCAAAATGGTGTTTAGAAGGTGCTTAAAGTGACTTTAAAGAGAATGAGACGATGCAAAATGGTGTTTAGAAGGTGCTTAAGGTGACTTTAAAGAGAATGAGACGATGCAAAATGGTGTTTAGAAGGTGCTTAAAGTGACTTTAAAGAGAATGAGACAATGCAAAATGAGGTTTAGAAGGTGCTTAAGGTGACTTTAAAGAGAATGAGACGATGCAAAATGGTGTTTAGAAGGTGCTTAAGGTGACTTTAAAGAGAAAGAGACGATGCAAAATGAGGTTTAGAAGGTGCTTAAAGTGACTTTAAAGAGAATGAGACGATGCAAAATGGTGTTTAGAAGGTGCTTAAAGTGACTTAAAGAGAATGAGACGATGCAAAATGAGGTTTAGAAGTGCTTAAAGTGACTTTAAAGAGAATGAGACGATGCAAAATGGTGTTTAGAAGGTGCTTAAGGTGACTTTAAAGAGAATGAGGACGATGCAAAATGAGGTTTAGAAGGTGCTTAAAGTGACTTTAAAGAGAATGAGACGATGCAAAATGGTGTTTAGAAGGTGCTTAAGGTGACTTTAAAGAGAATGAGACGATGCAAAATGAGGTTTAGAAGGTGCTTAAAGTGACTTTAAAGAGAATGAGACGATGCAAAATGAGGTTTAGAAGGTGCTTAAGGTGACTTTAAAGAGAATGAGACGATGCAAAATGGTGTTTAGAAGGTGCTTAAAGTGACTTTAAAGAGAATGAGACGATGCAAAATGAGGTTTAGAAGGTGCTTAAGGTGACTTTAAAGAGAATGAGACGATGCAAAATGAGGTTTTGAAGGTGCTTAAAGTGACTTTAAAGAGAATGAGACGATGCAAAATGAGGTTTAGAAGGTGCTTAAAGTGACTTTAAAGAGAATGAGACGATGCAAAATGATGTTTAGAAGGTGCTTAAAGTGACTTTAAAGAGAATGAGACGATGCAAAATGAGGTTTAGAAGGTGCTTAAAGTGACTTTAAAGAGAATGAGACGATGCAAAATGAGGTTTAGAAGGTGCTTAAAGTGACTTTAAAGAGAATGAGACGATGCAAAATGAGGTTTAGAAGGTGCTTAAAGTGACTTTAAAGAGAATGAGACGATGCAAAATGGTGTTTAGAAGGTGCTTAAGGTGACTTTAAAGAGAATGAGACGATGCAAAATGGTGTTTAGAAGGTGCTTAAGGTGACTTTAAAGAGAATGAGACGATGCAAAATGAGGTTTAGAAGGTGCTTAAAGTGACTTTAAAGAGAATGAGACGATGCAAAATGGTGTTGAGAAGGTGCTTAAGTGACTTTAAAGAGAATGAGACGATGCAAAATGAGGTTTAGAAGGTGCTTAAAGTGACTTTAAAGAGAATGAGACGATGCAAAATGAGGTTTAGAAGGTGCTTAAAGTGACTTTAAAGAGAATGAGACGATGCAAAATGAGGTTTAGAAGGTGCTTAAGGTGACTTTAAAGAGAATGAGACGATGCAAAATGAGGTTTAGAAGGTGCTTAAAGTGACTTTAAAGAGAATGAGACGATGCAAAATGAGGTTTAGAAGGTGCTTAAAGTGACTTTAAAGAGAATGAGACGATGCAAAATGAGGTTTAGAAGGTGCTTAAAGTGACTTTAAAGAGAATGAGACGATGCAAAATGAGGTTTACAAGGTGCTTAAAGTGACTTTAAAGAGAATGAGACGATGCAAAATGAGGTTTAGAAGGTGCTTAAAGTGACTTTAAAGAGAATGAGACGATGCAAAATGAGGTTTAGAAGGTGCTTAAAGTGACTTTAAAGAGAATGAGACGATGCAAAATGGTGTTTAGAAGGTGCTTAAAGTGACTTTAAAGAGAATGAGACGATGCAAAATGGTGTTTAGAAGGTGCTTAAGGTGACTTTAAAGAGAATGAGACGATGCAAAATGAGGTTTAGAAGGTGCTTAAGGTGACTTTAAAGAGAATGAGACGATGCAAAATGGGGGTTTAGAAGGTGCTTAAAGTGACTTTAAAGAGAATGAGACGATGCAAAATGAGGTTTAGAAGGTGCTTAAAGTGTCTTTAAAGAGAATGAGACGATGCAAAATGAGGTTTAGAAGGTGCTTAAAGTGACTTTAAAGAGAATGAGACGATGCAAAATGAGGTTTAGAAGGTGCTTAAAGTGACTTTAAAGAGAATGAGACGATGCAAAATGGTGTTTAGAAGGTGCTTAAGGTGACTTTAAAGAGAATGAGACGATGCAAAATGAGGTTTAGAAGGTGCTTAAAGTGACTTTAAAGAGAATGAGACGATGCAAAATTGTGTTTAGAAGGTGCTTAAGGTGACTTTAAAGAGAATGAGACGATGCAAAATGAGGTTAGAAGGTGCTTAAAGTGACTTTAAAGAGAATGAGACGATGCAAAATGAGGTTTAGAAGGTGCTTAATGTGACTTTAAAGAGAATGAGACGATGCAAAATGGTGTTTAGAAGGTGCTTAAAGTGACTTTAAAGAGAATGAGACGATGCAAAATGGTGTTTAGAAGGTGCTTAAGGTGACTTTAAAGAGAATGAGACGATGCAAAATGAGGTTTAGAAGGTGCTTAAGGTGACTTTAAAGAGAATGAGACGATGCAAAATGGTGTTTAGAAGGTGCTTAAAGTGACTTTAAAGAGAATGAGACGATGCAAAATGGTGTTTAGAAGGTGCTTAAAGTGACTTTAAAGAGAATGAGACGATGCAAAATGAGGTTTAGAAGGTGCTTAAAGTGACTTTAAAGAGAATGAGACGATGCAAAATGAGGTTTAGAAGGTGCTTAAGGTGACTTTAAAGAGAATGAGACGATGCAAAATGAGGTTTAGAAGGTGCTTAAAGTGACTTTAAAGAGAATGAGGACGATGCAAAATGAGGTTTAGAAGGTGCTTAAAGTGACTTTAAAGAGAATGAGACGATGCAAAATGAGGTTTAGAAGGTGCTTAAAGTGACTTTAAAGAGAATGAGACGATGCAAAATGAGGTTTACAAGGTGCTTAAAGTGACTTTAAAGAGAATGAGACGATGCAAAATGAGGTTTAGAAGGTGCTTAAAGTGACTTTAAAGAGAATGAGACGATGCAAAATGAGGTTTAGAAGGTGCTTAAAGTGACTTTAAAGAGAATGAGACGATGCAAAATGGTGTTTAGAAGGTGCTTAAGGTGACTTTAAAGAGAATGAGACGATGCAAAATGGTGTTTAGAAGGTGCTTAAGGTGACTTTAAAGAGAATGAGACGATGCAAAATGAGGTTTAGAAGGTGCTTAAGGTGACTTTAAAGAGAATGAGACGATGCAAAATGGTGTTTAGAAGGTGCTTAAAGTGACTTTAAAGAGAATGAGACGATGCAAATGAGGTTTAGAAGGTGCTTAAAGTGTCTTTAAAGAGAATGAGACGATGCAAAATGAGGTTTAGAAGGTGCTTAAAGTGACTTTAAAGAGAATGAGACGATGCAAAATGAGGTTTAGAAGGTGCTTAAAGTGACTTTAAAGAGAATGAGACGATGCAAAATGGTGTTTAGAAGGTGCTTAAGGTGACTTTAAAGAGAATGAGACGATGCAAAATGAGGTTTAGAAGGTGCTTAAAGTGACTTTAAAGAGAATGAGACGATGCAAAATTGTGTTTAGAAGGTGCTTAAGGTGACTTTAAAGAGAATGAGACGATGCAAAAATGAGGTTTAGAAGGTGCTTAAAGTGACTTTAAAGAGAATGAGACGATGCAAAATGAGGTTTAGAAGGTGCTTAAAGTGACTTTAAAGAGAATGAGACGATGCAAAATGGTGTTTAGAAGGTGCTTAAAGTGACTTTAAAGAGAATGAGACGATGCAAAATGAGGTTTAGAAGGTGCTTAAAGTGACTTTAAAGAGAATGAGACGATGCAAAATGGTGTTTAGAAGGTGCTTAAAGTGACTTTTAAGAGAATGAGACGATGCAAAATGGTGTTTAGAAGGTGCTTAAGGTGACTTTAAAGAGAATGAGACGATGCAAAATGAGGTTTAGAAGGTGCTTAAGGTGACTTTAAAGAGAATGAGACGATGCAAAATGGTGTTTAGAAGGTGCTTAAGGTGACTTTAAAGAGAATGAGACGATGCAAAATGAGGTTTAGAAGGTGCTTAAAGTGACTTAAAGAGAATGAGACGATGCAAAATGGTGTTTAGAAGGTGCTTAAAGTGACTTTAAAGAGAATGAGACGATGCAAAATGGTGTTTAGAAGGTGCTTAAAGTGACTTTAAAGAGAATGAGACGATGCAAAATGAGGTTTAGAAGGTGCTTAAAGTGACTTGAAAGAGAATGAGACGATGCAAAATGGTGTTTAGAAGGTGCTTAAGTGACTTTAAAGAGAATGAGACGATGCAAAATGGTGTTTAGAAGGTGCTTAAAGTGACTTTAAAGAGAATGAGACGATGCAAAATGAGGTTTAGAAGGTGCTTAAAGTGACTTTAAAGAGAATGAGACGATGCAAAATGGTGTTTAGAAGGTGCTTAAAGTGACTTTAAAGAGAATGAGACGATGCAAAATGGTGTTTAGAAGGTGCTTAAGGTGACTTTAAAGAGAATGAGACGATGCAAAATGGTGTTTAGAAGGTGCTTAAAGTGACTTTAAAGAGAATGAGACGATGCAAAATGAGGTTTAGAAGGTGCTTATGGTGACTTTAAAGAGAATGAGACGATGCAAAATGGTGTTTAGAAGGTGCTTAAGGTGACTTTAAAGAGAATGAGACGATGCAAAATGAGGTTTAGAAGGTGCTTTAAAGTGACTTTAAAGAGAATGAGACGATGCAAAATGGTGTTTAGAAGGTGCTTAAAGTGACTTTAAAGAGAATGAGACGATGCAAAATGGTGTTTAGAAGGTGCTTAAGGTGACTTTAAAGAGAATGAGACGATGCAAAATGAGGTTTAGAAGGTGCTTAAAGTGACTTTAAAGAGAATGAGACGATGCAAAATGGTGTTTAGAAGGTGCTTAAAGTGACTTTAAAGAGAATGAG
>NW_026525249.1:0-54715 GCF_943734705.1 Anopheles coustani
TTTAAAGTCACTTTAAGCACCTTCTAAACACCATTTTGCATCGTCTCATTCTCTTTAAAGTCACCTTAAGCACCTTCTAAACACCATTTTGCATCGTCTCATTCTCTTTAAAGTGACTTTAAAGCACCTTCTAAACCTCATTTTGCATCGTCTCATTCTCTTTAAAGTCACCTTAAGCACCTTCTAAACCTCATTTTGCATCGTCTCATTCTCTTTAAAGTCACCTTAAGCACCTTCTAAACACCATTTTGCATCGTCTCATTCTCTTTAAAAGTCACCTTAAGCACCTTCTAAAGACCATTTTGCATCGTCTAATTCTCTTTAAAGTCACTTTAAGCACCTTCTAAACCTCATTTTGCATCGTCTCATTCTCTTTAAAGTCACTTTAAGCACCTTCTAAACACCATTTTGCATCGTCTCATTCTCTTTAAAGTCACCTTAAGCACCTTCTAAACACCATTTTGCATCGTCTCATTCTCTTTAAAGTCACTTTAAGCACCTTCTAAACCTCATTTTGCATCGTCTCATTCTCTTTAAAGTCACCTTAAGCACCTTCTAAACACCATTTTGCATCGTCTCATTCTCTTTAAAGTCACTTTAAGCACCTTCTAAACCTCATTTTGCATCGTCTCATTCTCTTTAAAGTCACCTTAAGCACCTTCTAAACACCATTTTGCATCGTCTCATTCTCTTTAAAGTCACTTTAAGCACCTTCTAAACCTCATTTTGCATCGTCTCATTCTCTTTAAAGTCACCTTAAGCACCTTCTAAAGACCATTTTGCATCGTCTCATTCTCTTTAAAGTCAATTTAAGCACCTTCTAAACCTCATTTTGCATCGTCTCATTCTCTTTAAAGTCACCTTAAGCACCTTCTAAAGACCATTTTGCATCGTCTCATTCTCTTTAAAGTCACCTTAAGCACCTCCTAAACACCATTTTGCATCGTCTCATTCTCTTTAAAGTCACTTTAAGCACCTTCTAAACACCATTTTGCATCGTCTCATTCTCTTTAAAGTCACTTTAAGCACCTTCTAAACCTCATTTTGCATCGTCTCATTCTCTTTAAAGTCACTTTAAGCACCTTCTAAACCTCATTTTGCATCGTCTCATTCTCTTTAAAGTCACTTTAAGCACCTTCTAAACCTCATTTTGCATCGTCTCATTCTCTTTAAAGTCACCTTAAGCACCTTCTAAACCTCATTTTGCATCGTCTCATTCTCTTTAAAGTCAATTTAAGCACCTTCTAAACCTCATTTTGCATCGTCTCATTCTCTTTAAAGTCACCTTAAGCACCTTCTAAAGACCATTTTGCATCGTCTCATTCTCTTTAAAGTCACCTTAAGCACCTTCTAAACCTCATTTTGCATCGTCTCATTCTCTTTAAAGTCACTTTAAGCACCTTCTAAACACCATTTTGCATCGTCTCATTCTCTTTAAAGTCACCTTAAGCACCTTCTAAACACCATTTTGCATCGTCTCATTCTCTTTAAAGTCACTTTAAGCACCTTCTAAACACCATTTTGCATCGTCTCATTCTCTTTAAAGTCACTTTAAGCACCTTCTAAACACCATTTTGCATCGTCTCATTCTCTTTAAAGTCACCTTAAGCACCTTCTAAACCTCATTTTGCATCGTCTCATTCTCTTTAAAGTCACCTTAAGCACCTTCTAAACACCATTTTGCATCGTCTCATTCTCTTTAAAGTCACTTTAAGCACCTTCTAAACACCATTTTGCATCGTCTCATTCTCTTTAAAGTCACTTTAAGCACCTTCTAAACCTCATTTTGCATCGTCTCATTCTCTTTAAAGTCACTTTAAGCACCTTCTAAACACCATTTTGCATCGTCTCATTCTCTTTAAAGTCACTTTAAGCACCTTCTAAACACCATTTTGCATCGTCTCATTCTCTTTAAAGTCACTTTAAGCACCTTCTAAACACCATTTTGCATCGTCTCATTCTCTTTTAAGTCACTTTAAGCACCTTCTAAACACCATTTTGCATCGTCTCATTCTCTTTAAAGTCACTTTAAGCACCTTCTAAACCTCATTTTGCATCGTCTCATTCTCTTTAAAGTCACCTTAAGCACCTTCTAAAGACCATTTTGCATCGTCTCATTCTCTTTAAAGTCACCTTAAGCACCTTCTAAACCTCATTTTGCATCGTCTCATTCTCTTTAAAGTCACTTTAAGCACCTTCTAAACACCATTTTGCATCGTCTCATTCTCTTTAAAGTCACTTTAAGCACCTTCTAAACACCATTTTGCATCGTCTCATTCTCTTTAAAGTCACCTTAAGCACCTTCTAAACACCATTTTGCATCGTCTCATTCTCTTTAAAGTCACTTTAAGCACCTTCTAAACACCATTTTGCATCGTCTCATTCTCTTTAAAGTCACTTTAAGCACCTTCTAAACCTCATTTTGCATCGTCTCATTCTCTTTAAAGTCACCTTAAGCACCTTCTAAACACCATTTTGCATCGTCTCATTCTCTTTAAAGTCACTTTAAGCACCTTCTAAACACCATTTTGCATCGTCTCATTCTCTTTAAAGTCACTTTAAGCACCTTCTAAACACCATTTTGCATCGTCTCATTCTCTTTAAAGTCACTTTAAGCACCTTCTAAACCTCATTTTGCATCGTCTCATTCTCTTTAAAGTCACTTTAAGCACCTTCTAAACACCATTTTGCATCGTCTCATTCTCTTTAAAGTCACTTTAAGCACCTTCTAAACACCATTTTGCATCGTCTCATTCTCTTTAAAGTCACTTTAAGCACCTTCTAAACACCATTTTGCATCGTCTCATTCTCTTAAAGTCACTTTAAGCACCTTCTAAACCTCATTTTGCATCGTCTCATTCTCTTTAAAGTCACTTTAAGCACATTGTAAACCTCATTTATCATCGTCTCATTCTCTTTAAAGTCACTTTAAGCACAGTGTAAACCTCATTTTGCATCGTCTCATTCTCTTTAAAGTCACTTTAAGCACCTTCTAAACCTCATTTATCATCGTCTCATTCTCTTTAAAGTCACTTTAAGCACCTTCTAAAACCTCATTTTGCATCGTCTCATTCTCTTTAAAGTCACTTTAAGCACCTTCTAAACCTCATTTTGCATCGTCTCATTCTCTTTAAAGTCACCTTAAGCACCTTCTAAACCTCATTTTGCATCGTCTCATTCTCTTTAAAGTCACTTTAAGCACCTTCTAAACACCATTTTGCATCGTCTCATTCTCTTTAAAGTCACTTTAAGCACCTTCTAAACACCATTTTGCATCGTCTCATTCTCTTTAAAGTCACTTTAAGCACCTTCTAAACACCATTTTGCATCGTCTCATTCTCTTTAAAGTCACTTTAAGCACCTTCTAAACCTCATTTTGCATCGTCTCATTCTCTTTAAAGTCACCTTAAGCACCTTCTAAACACCATTTTGCATCGTCTCATTCTCTTTAAAGTCACTTTAAGCACCTTCTAAACCTCATTTTGCATCGTCTCATTCTCTTTAAAGTCACTTTAAGCACCTTCTAAACCTCATTTTGCATCGTCTCATTCTCTTTAAAGTCACCTTAAGCACCTTCTAAACCTCATTTTGCATCGTCTCATTCTCTTTAAAGTCACTTTAAGCACCTTCTAAACACCATTTTGCATCGTCTCATTCTCTTTAAAGTCACCTTAAGCACCTTCTAAACCTCATTTTGCATCGTCTCATTCTCTTTAAAGTCACTTTAAGCACATTGTAAACCTCATTTATCATCGTCTCATTCTCTTTAAAGTCACTTTAAGCACCTTCTAAACCTCATTTATCATCGTCTCATTCTCTTTAAAGTCACTTTAAGCACCTTCTAAACCTCATTTTGCATCGTCTCATTCTCTTTAAAGTCACCTTAAGCACCTTCTAAACCTCATTTTGCATCGTCTCATTCTCTTTAAAGTCACCTTAAGCACCTTCTAAAGACCATTTTGCATCGTCTCATTCTCTTTTAAGTCACTTTAAGCACCTTCTAAACACCATTTTGCATCGTCTCATTCTCTTTAAAGTCACTTTAAGCACCTTCTAAACACCATTTTGCATCGTCTCATTCTCTTTAAAGTCACTTTAAGCACCTTCTAAACCTCATTTTGCATCGTCTCATTCTCTTTAAAGTCACCTTAAGCACCTTCTAAACACCATTTTGCATCGTCTCATTCTCTTTAAAGTCACTTTAAGCACCTTCTAAACCTCATTTTGCATCGTCTCATTCTCTTTAAAGTCACCTTAAGCACCTTCTAAACACCATTTTGCATCGTCTCATTCTCTTTAAAGTCACTTTAAGCACCTTCTAACCTCATTTTGCATCGTCTCATTCTCTTTAAAGTCACCTTAAGCACCTTCTAAACCTCATTTTGCATCGTCTCATTCTCTTTAAAGTCACTTTAAGCACATTGTAAACCTCATTTATCATCGTCTCATTCTCTTTAAAGTCACTTTAAGCACCTTCTAAACACCATTTTGCATCGTCTCATTCTCTTTAAAGTCACTTTAAGCACCTTCTAAACCTCATTTTGCATCGTCTCATTCTCTTTAAAGTCACCTTAAGCACCTTCTAAACCTCATTTTGCATCGTCTCATTCTCTTTAAAGTCACTTTAAGCACCTTCTAAACACCATTTTGCATCGTCTCATTCTCTTTAAAGTCACTTTAAGCACATTGTAAACCTCATTTTGCATCGTCTCATTCTCTTTAAAGTCACCTTAAGCACCTTCTAAACACCATTTTGCATCGTCTCATTCTCTTTAAAGTCACTTTAAGCACCTTCTAAACCTCATTTTGCATCGTCTCATTCTCTTTAAAGTCACTTTAAGCACCTTCTAAACCTCATTTTGCATCGTCTCATTCTCTTTAAAGTCACTTTAAGCACCTTCTAAACACTATTTTGCATCGTCTCATTCTCTTTAAAGTCACTTTAAGCACCTTCTAAACACCATTTTGCATCGTCTCATTCTCTTTAAAGTCACTTTAAGCACCTTCTAAACCTCATTTTGCATCGTCTCATTCTCTTTAAAGTCACTTTAAGCACCTTCTAAACCTCATTTTGCATCGTCTCATTCTCTTTAAAGTCACTTTAAGCACCTTCTAAACCTCATTTTGCATCGTCTCATTCTCTTTAAAGTCACCTTAAGCACCTTCTAAAGACCATTTTGCATCGTCTCATTCTCTTTAAAGTCAATTTAAGCACCTTCTAAACCTCATTTTGCATCGTCTCATTCTCTTTAAAGTCACCTTAAGCACCTTCTAAACACCATTTTGCATCGTCTCATTCTCTTTAAAGTCACTTTAAGCACCTTCTAAACCTCATTTTGCATCGTCTCATTCTCTTTAAAGTCACTTTAAGCACCTTCTAAACCTCATTTTGCATCGTCTTATTCTCTTTAAAGTCAATTTAAGCACCTTCTAAACCTCATTTTGCATCGTCTCATTCTCTTTAAAGTCACCTTAAGCACCTTTCAAACCTCATTTTGCATCGTCTCATTCTCTTTAAAGTCACCTTAAGCACCTTCTAAACACCATTTTGCATCGTCTCATTCTCTTTAAAGTCACCTTAAGCACCTTCTTAACCTCATTTTGCATCGTCTCATTCTCTTTAAAGTCACCTTAAGCACCTTCTAAACACCATTTTGCATCGTCTCATTCTCTTTAAAGTCACTTTAAGCACCTTCTAAACCTCATTTTGCATCGTCTCATTCTCTTTAAAGTCACCTTAAGCACCTTCTAAAGACCATTTTGCATCGTCTCATTCTCTTTAAAGTCACCTTAAGCACCTTCTAAACACCATTTTGCATCGTCTCATTCTCTTTAAAGTCACTTTAAGCACCTTCTAAACACCATTTTGCATCGTCTCATTCTCTTTAAAGTCACTTTAAGCACCTTCTAAACCTCATTTTGCATCGTCTCATTCTCTTTAAAGTCACTTTAAGCACCTTCTAAACCTCATTTTGCATCGTCTCATTCTCTTTAAAGTCACTTTAAGCACCTTCTAAACCTCATTTTGCATCGTCTCATTCTCTTTAAAGTCACCTTAAGCACCTTCTAAAGACCATTTTGCATCGTCTCATTCTCTTTAAAGTCAATTTAAGCACCTTCTAAACCTCATTTTGCATCGTCTCATTCTCTTTAAAGTCACCTTAAGCACCTTCTAAAGACCATTTTGCATCGTCTCATTCTCTTTAAAGTCACTTTAAGCACCTTCTAAACCTCATTTTGCATCGTCTCATTCTCTTTAAAGTCACTTTAAGCACCTTCTAAACACCATTTTGCATCGTCTCATTCTCTTTAAAGTCACCTTAAGCACCTTCTAAACACCATTTTGCATCGTCTCATTCTCTTTAAAGTCACTTTAAGCACCTTCTAAACACCATTTTGCATCGTCTCATTCTCTTTAAAGTCACTTTAAGCACCTTCTAAACACCATTTTGCATCGTCTCATTCTCTTTAAAGTCACCTTAAGCACCTTCTAAACCTCATTTTGCATCGTCTCATTCTCTTTAAAGTCACCTTAAGCACCTTCTAAACACCATTTTGCATCGTCTCATTCTCTTTAAAGTCACTTTAAGCACCTTCTAAACACCATTTTGCATCGTCTCATTCTCTTTAAAGTCACTTTAAGCACCTTCTAAACCTCATTTTGCATCGTCTCATTCTCTTTAAAGTCACTTTAAGCACCTTCTAAACACCATTTTGCATCGTCTCATTCTCTTTAAAGTCACTTTAAGCACCTTCTAAACACCATTTTGCATCGTCTCATTCTCTTTAAAGTCACTTTAAGCACCTTCTAAACACCATTTTGCATCGTCTCATTCTCTTTTAAGTCACTTTAAGCACCTTCTAAACACCATTTTGCATCGTCTCATTCTCTTTAAAGTCACTTTAAGCACCTTCTAAACCTCATTTTGCATCGTCTCATTCTCTTTAAAGTCACCTTAAGCACCTTCTAAAGACCATTTTGCATCGTCTCATTCTCTTTAAAGTCACTTTAAGCACCTTCTAAACCTCATTTTGCATCGTCTCATTCTCTTTAAAGTCACTTTAAGCACCTTCTAAACACCATTTTGCATCGTCTCATTCTCTTTAAAGTCACTTTAAGCACCTTCTAAACACCATTTTGCATCGTCTCATTCTCTTTAAAGTCACCTTAAGCACCTTCTAAACACCATTTTGCATCGTCTCATTCTCTTTAAAGTCACTTTAAGCACCTTCTAAACACCATTTTGCATCGTCTCATTCTCTTTAAAGTCACTTTAAGCACCTTCTAAACCTCATTTTGCATCGTCTCATTCTCTTTAAAGTCACCTTAAGCACCTTCTAAACACCATTTTGCATCGTCTCATTCTCTTTAAAGTCACTTTAAGCACCTTCTAAACACCATTTTGCATCGTCTCATTCTCTTTAAAGTCACTTTAAGCACCTTCTAAACCTCATTTTGCATCGTCTCATTCTCTTTAAAGTCACCTTAAGCACCTTCTAAACCTCATTTTGCATCGTCTCATTCTCTTTAAAGTCACTTTAAGCACCTTCTAAACACCATTTTGCATCGTCTCATTCTCTTTAAAGTCACTTTAAGCACCTTCTAAACACCATTTTGCATCGTCTCATTCTCTTTAAAGTCACTTTAAGCACCTTCTAAACACCATTTTGCATCGTCTCATTCTCTTTAAAGTCACTTTAAGCACCTTCTAAACCTCATTTTGCATCGTCTCATTCTCTTTAAAGTCACCTTAAGCACCTTCTAAACACCATTTTGCATCGTCTCATTCTCTTTAAAGTCACTTTAAGCACCTTCTAAACCTCATTTTGCATCGTCTCATTCTCTTTAAAGTCACCTTAAGCACCTTCTAAACACCATTTTGCATCGTCTCATTCTCTTTAAAGTCACTTTAAGCACCTTCTAAACCTCATTTTGCATCGTCTCATTCTCTTTAAAGTCACCTTAAGCACCTTCTAAACCTCATTTTGCATCGTCTCATTCTCTTTAAAGTCACTTTAAGCACATTGTAAACCTCATTTATCATCGTCTCATTCTCTTTAAAGTCACTTTAAGCACATTGTAAACCTCATTTTGCATCGTCTCATTCTCTTTAAAGTCACTTTAAGCACCTTCTAAACCTCATTTATCATCGTCTCATTCTCTTTAAAGTCACTTTAAGCACCTTCTAAACCTCATTTTGCATCGTCTCATTCTCTTTAAAGTCACTTTAAGCACCTTCTAAACCTCATTTTGCATCGTCTCATTCTCTTTAAAGTCACTTTAAGCACCTTCTAAACACTATTTTGCATCGTCTCATTCTCTTTAAAGTCACTTTAAGCACCTTCTAAACACCATTTTGCATCGTCTCATTCTCTTTAAAGTCACTTTAAGCACCTTCTAAACCTCATTTTGCATCGTCTCATTCTCTTTAAAGTCACTTTAAGCACCTTCTAAACCTCATTTTGCATCGTCTCATTCTCTTTAAAGTCACTTTAAGCACCTTCTAAACCTCATTTTGCATCGTCTCATTCTCTTTAAAGTCACCTTAAGCACCTTCTAAAGACCATTTTGCATCGTCTCATTCTCTTTAAAGTCAATTTAAGCACCTTCTAAACCTCATTTTGCATCGTCTCATTCTCTTTAAAGTCACCTTAAGCACCTTCTAAACACCATTTTGCATCGTCTCATTCTCTTTAAAGTCACTTTAAGCACCTTCTAAACCTCATTTTGCATCGTCTCATTCTCTTTAAAGTCACTTTAAGCACCTTCTAAACCTCATTTTGCATCGTCTTATTCTCTTTAAAGTCAATTTAAGCACCTTCTAAACCTCATTTTGCATCGTCTCATTCTCTTTAAAGTCACCTTAAGCACCTTTCAAACCTCATTTTGCATCGTCTCATTCTCTTTAAAGTCACCTTAAGCACCTTCTAAACACCATTTTGCATCGTCTCATTCTCTTTAAAGTCACCTTAAGCACCTTCTTAACCTCATTTTGCATCGTCTCATTCTCTTTAAAGTCACCTTAAGCACCTTCTAAACACCATTTTGCATCGTCTCATTCTCTTTAAAGTCACTTTAAGCACCTTCTAAACACCATTTTGCATCGTCTCATTCTCTTTAAAGTCACCTTAAGCACCTTCTAAAGACCATTTTGCATCGTCTCATTCTCTTTAAAGTCACCTTAAGCACCTTCTAAACACCATTTTGCATCGTCTCATTCTCTTTAAAGTCACTTTAAGCACCTTCTAAACACCATTTTGCATCGTCTCATTCTCTTTAAAGTCACTTTAAGCACCTTCTAAACCTCATTTTGCATCGTCTCATTCTCTTTAAAGTCACCTTAAGCACCTTCTAAACACCATTTTGCATCGTCTCATTCTCTTTAAAGTCACTTTAAGCACCTTCTAAACACCATTTTGCATCGTCTCATTCTCTTTAAAGTCACCTTAAGCACCTTCTAAACACCATTTTGCATCGTCTCATTCTCTTTAAAGTCACTTTAAGCACCTTCTAAACCTCATTTTGCATCGTCTCATTCTCTTTAAAGTCACTTTAAGCACCTTCTAAACCTCATTTTGCATCGTCTCATTCTCTTTAAAGTCACTTTAAGCACCTTCTAAACACCATTTTGCATCGTCTCATTCTCTTTAAAGTCACTTTAAGCACCTTCTAAACACCATTTTGCATCGTCTCATTCTCTTTAAAGTCACCTTAAGCACCTTCTAAACACCATTTTGCATCGTCTCATTCTCTTTAAAGTCACTTTAAGCACCTTCTAAACACCATTTTGCATCGTCTCATTCTCTTTAAAGTCACTTTAAGCACCTTCTAAACCTCATTTTGCATCGTCTCATTCTCTTTAAAGTCACCTTAAGCACCTTCTAAACCTCATTTTGCATCGTCTCATTCTCTTTAAAGTCACCTTAAGCACCTTCTAAACACCATTTTGCATCGTCTCATTCTCTTTAAAGTCACCTTAAGCACCTTCTAAAGACCATTTTGCATCGTCTCATTCTCTTTAAAGTCACTTTAAGCACCTTCTAAACCTCACTTTGCATCGTCTCATTCTCTTTAAAGTCACTTTAAGCACCTTCTAAACCTCATTTTGCATCGTCTCATTCTCTTTAAAGTCACTTTAAGCACCTTCTAAACCTCATTTTGCATCGTCTCATTCTCTTTAAAGTCACCTTAAGCACCTTCTAAACACCATTTTGCATCGTCTCATTCTCTTTAAAGTCACTTTAAGCACCTTCTAAACCTCATTTTGCATCGTCTCATTCTCTTTAAAGTCACTTTAAGCACCTTCTAAACACCATTTTGCATCGTCTCATTCTCTTTAAAGTCACTTTAAGCACCTTCTAAACACCATTTTGCATCGTCTCATTCTCTTTAAAGTCACTTTAAGCACCTTCTAAACCTCATTTTGCATCGTCTCATTCTCTTTAAAGTCACCTTAAGCACCTTCTAAACACCATTTTGCATCGTCTCATTCTCTTTAAAGTCACTTTAAGCACCTTCTAAACCTCATTTTGCATCGTCTCATTCTCTTTAAAGTCACCTTAAGCACCTTCTAAACACCATTTTGCATCGTCTCATTCTCTTTAAAGTCAATTTAAGCACCTTCTAAACCTCATTTTGCATCGTCTCATTCTCTTTAAAGTCACCTTAAGCACCTTCTAAAGACCATTTTGCATCGTCTCATTCTCTTTAAAGTCACCTTAAGCACCTTCTAAACACCATTTTGCATCGTCTCATTCTCTTTAAAGTCACCTTAAGCACCTTCTAAACACCATTTTGCATCGTCTCATTCTCTTTAAAGTCACTTTAAGCACCTTCTAAACACCATTTTGCATCGTCTCATTCTCTTTAAAGTCACTTTAAGCACCTTCTAAACCTCATTTTGCATCGTCTCATTCTCTTTAAAGTCACTTTAAGCACCTTCTAAACACCATTTTGCATCGTCTCATTCTCTTTAAAGTCACCTTAAGCACCTTCTAAACACCATTTTGCATCGTCTCATTCTCTTTAAAGTCACTTTAAGCACCTTCTAAACCTCATTTTGCATCGTCTCATTCTCTTTAAAGTCACCTTAAGCACCTTCTAAACACCATTTTGCATCGTCTCATTCTCTTTAAAGTCACTTTAAGCACCTTCTAAACACCATTTTGCATCGTCCCATTCTCTTTAAAGTCACTTTAAGCACCTTCTAAACCTCATTTTGCATCGTCTCATTCTCTTTAAAGTCACCTTAAGCACCTTCTAAACACCATTTTGCATCGTCTCATTCTCTTTAAAGTCACTTTAAGCACCTTCTAAACACCATTTTGCATCGTCTCATTCTCTTTAAAGTCACTTTAAGCACCTTCTAAACCTCATTTTGCATCGTCTCATTCTCTTTAAAGTCACCTTAAGCACCTTCTAAACACCATTTTGCATCGTCTCATTCTCTTTAAAGTCACTTTAAGCACCTTCTAAACCTCATTTTGCATCGTCTCATTCTCTTTAAAGTCACTTTAAGCACCTTCTAAACCTCATTTTGCATCGTCTCATTCTCTTTAGAGTCACCTTAAGCACCTTCTAAACCTCATTTTGCATCGTCTCATTCTCTTTAAAGTCTTTTTAAGCACCTTCTAAACCTCATTTTGCATCGTCTCATTCTCTTTAAAGTCACCTTAAGCACCTTCTAAAGACCATTTTGCATCGTCTCATTCTCTTTAAAGTCACTTTAAGCACCTTCTAAACCTCATTTTGCATCGTCTCATTCTCTTTAAAGTCACTTTAAGCACCTTCTAAACACCATTTTGCATCGTCTCATTCTCTTTAAAGTCACTTTAAGCACCTTCTAAACCTCATTTTGCATCGTCTCATTCTCTTTAAAGTCACTTTAAGCACCTTCTAAACCTCATTTTGCATCGTCTCATTCTCTTTAAAGTCACCTTAAGCACCTTCTAAACCTCATTTTGCATCGTCTCATTCTCTTTAAAGTCACCTTAAGCACCTTTCAAACCTCATTTTGCATTTATTTATTTATTTATTTATTTATTTCCTAATTGCATGGCACACGCAGGGGCCTCAGCAATGCTTAATACTATGCTTAAATATAACAGAACACGTAACAAAAGCAACAATACTAAACATTTGCAAAAAGACACTTCGATTTAAAGACGGCTGACGATACATGGAGGTCAAAAAACTGCGAGAAGGTATTGAAGGCTGAGCACATGGAGGTAAATGGGTCGTTGGCGCCCCTGACCGTTCTCGCTAGATCTAGTCTTAAGAGGTTGTGGCGGGGACGAAGTGCATGGTCCGGAGTATAAAAATTAATTCTAGCTAGTAAATATGGCGCGTCTATTTCTCCTAATATAAGTTTGGCAATAAATACTGCTTGTGTCACTTCCCTCCTCTTCTCTAAAGATTGTAGACCTAGGAGGAGCCTTCTAGTTTCGTATACCGGGGGTTGCTCCATACGCCACCTTAAACATCTGATTGCCAGCTTAGTGAATTTCCGCTGAATTTTTTCGATCCTAGCAGACCAAGTCATATTGTGTGGCGCCCAAGTTACAACATTAAACTCTAGGATGGATCGAACAAGCGCGACAAATAATTGTTTCAAACAAATAGGATCTCTAAAATCAGTGGTTAGTCGATGTAGGAAGCCTAGCTGGCGATATGCTTTGTCGATAATAAGCGAGATGTGATCTCGAAACGAAAGAGAAGAGTCAAGTAACGTACCGAGATCCTTAACTTCTAAGTTACGTGATAAAACGCGCGAGTTCAGCCTGTATTCCTTTAGAATCGGGTTCTGTCTTCTCGTAAAGCTAATGACACAACATTTCTCTACACACAATGACAAACAATTATCAGAGCACCATATGCTGAACCTGTCGAGACTTTCTTGAAGCATATCGCAGTCACGTTGAGATTTTATGGCTGAGTAAATCTTAATGTCATCAGCATACATAAGTAACGACTGATTAGGCAGGGCCAATACCACGTCATTAACAAACAGAATGAACAACAAGGGGCCAATATTACTACCCTGCGGTACACCAGACGAGCTAATAAACGGGTCGGACAGCGAATTATTTAACTTCACACAGTAAGATCTTTGGTGCAGGTATGAATTGAGCCAGGCTATTAAATTAACATGTACTCCGAGTCGGTTTAGTTTCGCTAGCAGAATCTCGTGGTTGATGGAGTCAAAAGCTGACTTAAAATCAGTGTAGATTGTATCTGTCTGATATCTTTTGTCCATAGTTTTGACACAATCGGACACAAACGTAACTAGATTAGTCGAAACAGATCGCTTTGGGATAAACCCATGTTGACTAGAGGATAAATATGGAATTGCATTTCTACTTAAAGCTTGGTGAACGATCCCTTCCAGGACTTTAGCTGTAGCACACAATGAAGTAACACCACGATAATTGGAAACCAAATGCTTATTGCCTTTCTTGTACACTGGAATCATCCAAGAGAATTTCCAGGCAGTGGGGTACGAACAACTAAGTAGTGATAATTTGAAAAGGTTCGCAAGAGGTTTTGAAAGAACATCAGCACACTTAGAGAGTACTATGGCAGGAATTCCATCGGGCCCAGGGCTAAGCGACGGCTTAATACAGCTAATTGCTTTTTTCACTATATCTTCCGTTATTATAATGTCATGTACTGATATGTCCAGCACATCAGCCGGCGAGAAACGTAACGCAGCTGGAACATTAATCGGAGCTAAAGTTTCATTAATGAACACGGAGCTAAATTTCCTAGCGAAGAATCGACAAATGTCTGCTTCGTTGTCGGCAGATTCGGAATCAAGGCTCATAGTTGACGGCATTTTACTACTTTTTCGCTTTTGATTTACAAATTTCCAGAAGGACTTAGGATGATGAGACAACTGCTTCTCTGTTTTGTCTACGTATGACCTGTAGAGGTGACGATTAAGCCTTCTATGATTGCCATTGAGCGTATTGAATAGTAATTTGTCAACATATCGTTTCGATTTTTTGTAGCGTCTAAGCGCTTTGTTTTTGGATGATTTCAGTTTTTTTAAATGTATATTGCTCCAAGGCGGATCTGAGTGAATACGAGCGCGAACCGTTGGGCAACATTCTCTGAGAATAAGCCGGATACGACAATTAAATAGCTCAATTGCGTTGTCTATGGATAACGAGGAGTTAGGCTCGCAAAACGACCAATCCGTGTTCGCGAGCATATCAAGCATCTTATTGAAGTTCGCCTTCTTGAAATTAAGATTATCCCTGGTGCATGGAGTACTGTGTTGGGGCAGCACTGGGTCGGCCGTGATGGTGGGGATAGAAATGTCGATCAACAAGCTTGGATGATACGCATCTTGTTCGACTAAACAGTCAATAGAAGCTGTGATATCAAAGCCATTCTCGATTATAGTTGAGTCCACTAGAACCAAATCAAGGATTGAGTCATGCGTGTTGTGGTTACTGTTGATCTGATGCAATCCGGCAAGGCTGAGCGAGTCGAGTAGATGGGTACACGCTGTGGAAATCCGGGAATTCGAAACATCCACGTGTAGGGCACCCGAAGAATCCGATGCCCACGACAGAGCAGGTTGGTTGAAGTCGCCGAGTAACATGAATACGTCCTCCGGGTATTCATCCGCAATCGCGAGTAGGGACGAGCAGAATGAAGAAATCGTCTCGATGTTGTTGCTGCGATCGGGAGGAAGATAAACGGCGCCTATGATGAAGCATGTCGAATTCATCCGAGCACGCACCCATAGTGATTCGGTGGATGAATTTACCACTTCGCAAGCCCAAGAGCGGTATTCGCATTTGGTGGCTATGAGTACACCTCCGCCCCTAGACTTCTGGCTGTTCGCATTATTGCGGTCGTTGCGAAAAACGTCGTATCGATTGTCGAACAAAGCAGAAGAGGCAATGTCCTCATTCAGCCACGACTCCGTTATGACAATTACATCGTACGAACAGCTTGATGACGTAGAGAAAAAGTCCGATACTTTTGAACGTAGACCACGAGTGTTTTGGTAATAGATGGATAAAACAGCTTTAAGTGTATTCGTTACACCGGCAGTTGCAGTCGGACCGTAGTCGGATCGAGCAGCGATGCAACGGTTCGTGTAACCGGCAGCATTATTGTCATTCGGTGCGAGGAATTGAGTTCGAGGATCGACCTGGTCGCTGGAATTAAGCTGCAACTCCTCACTGTGGTCGAAAGAAACCGTCTAGTGTCGGCTGGTTTGGACTGATCTCGGCATTTAGCGGTCCTCGTCTCCTTTTACGAGGCGGATCAGCGGCGGGTAGAATGGTGTGCGAAGGGCTACCGGGTGCATTGAGTGCGGTGGCTCCAGGTGTAGAAGTGGTAGGAGTATCCGGGTGTAATAGTGTTCTGTTGTCGTTACAAGGTGCTGTGTGTTTGTGAAATTCGATATCACGGCGAGACGACAGTGGTGAGAGTTGAGAGTCCAGTAAGGATGGCTGATGATAATGATTCACTGGGCGAGGATGAACCAAAAACTCTCTGACACGGACACCGGCCGGCCAAGTTTCGGCAGAGAGAGCTTTCTCACTGAAGGATATGGGGATCCGCACCTTGAATGAAAGTGCATTGCGAGTCGTCGGATTCACACCCTTCGCCAGAAGTGAGAATGCGATCACATCATCGGTGCCAAGCCTGCGTTGCACTGATGAAACCACTTGATCGACGGTGACGCTCGGTGCAATACCCATAAGATGCAACCAGAAACGCACAGGCCTAGCGTGCTGGGAAGCAACAAGGCTCGGCGAAGAAACGCTGGAGCCGGTGACCACTACGCGAGCATAATCGTGGGGCCTCCCTGCGGCCGTCTCGAATGGCCTAACCGCTTGAGCCCGCTGGTTGGCCGGAATGGCCGAACTGAGCACTGCCTCGGAAGAAAGCCCTAGACGCCGTGTAGATCCCTTGGCTTGACCACCGTCCGGGTCGGAAAGAGCAGGATAGGCCTGGGTCCACGGGGCCATCATTGCTCGCATTTCAGTAGACAACGGCTCAAGAATAGCATCCTTTAGTGACGACACGATTGAATTAATCGCAGAGGTATACCCCGCCTGCAGGCCGACCTCCTTTATCGCTTTGCCTCTTGGGTTTGCAAGGGCCTTGGTGCAGCCAGGACAGCTCCAATGGACATCAGGCCGCAGTTTGATGTTGGCCACGACATCATCAGGCAGAGTAGTGCAGGAAACATGGAACGATTCTTCACAATAACAGCATCGCAGCGTCGCCGCATCCGATGCAAAGTCGTTTGCACAAGCAAAACAAATGGACGCCATTCTCCAGAAGTCAGGCGCGAAAAAACACGGACACCAAAAATAACGTAATATTACGTGAACAAAACCGGCTTATTGGCGTGAATGAATTTTTAAGCACTGTAAGTAGTCTTAGCCGACGATGCACAATGGACTCACTGTGAATAAATACCTTTTTAACACACAGATTAAACAATTTCAGCGGAGCCGATAAGATAAGATGCGCGACCGATAAGACTGAATGACAAACGTCAACGTTTGCATTGTCTCATTCTCTTTAAAGTCACTTTAAGCACCTTCTAAACACCATTTTGCATCGTCTCATTCTCTTTAAAGTCACTTTAAGCACCTTCTAAACCTCATTTTGCATCGTCTCATTCTCTTTAAAGTCACCTTAAGCACCTTCTAAACACCATTTTGCATCGTCTCATTCTCTTTAAAGTCACTTTAAGCACCTTCTAAACACCATTTTGCATCGTCTCATTCTCTTTAAAGTCACCTTAAGCACCTTCTAAACACCATTTTGCATCGTCTCATTCTCTTTAAAGTCACTTTAAGCACCTTCTAAACCTCATTTTGCATCGTCTCATTCTCTTTAGAGTCACCTTAAGCACCTTCTAAACCTCATTTTGCATCGTCTCATTCTCTTTAAAGTCACTTTAAGCACCTTCTAAACCTCATTTTGCATCGTCTCATTCTCTTTAAAGTCACCTTAAGCACCTTCTAAAGACCATTTTGCATCGTCTCATTCTCTTTAAAGTCACTTTAAGCACCTTCTAAACCTCATTTTGCATCGTCTCATTCTCTTTAAAGTCACTTTAAGCACCTTCTAAACACCATTTTGCATCGTCTCATTCTCTTTAAAGTCACTTTAAGCACCTTCTAAACACCATTTTGCATCGTCTCATTCTCTTTAAAGTCACCTTAAGCACCTTCTAAACCTCATTTTGCATCGTCTCATTCTCTTTAAAGTCACCTTAAGCACCTTCTAAACACCATTTTGCATCGTCTCATTCTCTTTAAAGTCACTTTAAGCACCTTCTAAACCTCATTTTGCATCGTCTCATTCTCTTTAAAGTCACCTTAAGCACCTTCTAAACCTCATTTTGCATCGTCTCATTCTCTTTAAAGTCACTTTAAGCACCTTCTAAACCTCATTTTGCATCGTCTCATTCTCTTTAAAGTCACCTTAAGCACCTTTCAAACCTCATTTTGCATCGTCTCATTCTCTTTAAAGTCACTTTAAGCACCTTCTAAACCTCATTTTGCATCGTCTCATTCTCTTTAAAGTCACCTTAAGCACCTTCTAAACACCATTTTGCATCGTCTCATTCTCTTTAAAGTCACTTTAAGCACCTTCTAAACCTCATTTTGCATCGTCTCATTCTCTTTAAAGTCACTTTAAGCACCTTCTAAACCTCATTTTGCATCGTCTCATTCTCTTTAAAGTCACTTTAAGCACCTTCTAAACACCATTTTGCATCGTCTCATTCTCTTTAAAGTCACCTTAAGCACCTTCTTAACCTCATTTTGCATCGTCTCATTCTCTTTAAAGTCACCTTAAGCACCTTCTAAACCTCATTTTGCATCGTCTCATTCTCTTTAAAGTCACTTTAAGCACCTTCTAAACCTCATTTTGCATCGTCTCATTCTCTTTAAAGTCACCTTAAGCACCTTCTAAAGACCATTTTGCATCGTCTCATTCTCTTTAAAGTCACTTTAAGCACCCTCTAAACACCATTTTGCATCGTCTCATTCTCTTTAAAGTCACTTTAAGCACCTTCTAAACACCATTTTGCATCGTCTCATTCTCTTTAAAGTCACTTTAAGCACCTTCTAAACACCATTTTGCATCGTCTCATTCTCTTTAAAGTCACCTTAAGCACCTTCTAAACACCATTTTGCATCGTCTCATTCTCTTTAAAGTCACTTTAAGCACCTTCTAAACACCATTTTGCATCGTCTCATTCTCTTTAAAGTCACTTTAAGCACCTTCTAAACCTCATTTTGCATCGTCTCATTCTCTTTAAAGTCACTTTAAGCACCTTCTAAACCTCATTTTGCATCGTCTCATTCTCTTTAAAGTCACCTTAAGCACCTTCTAAAGACCATTTTGCATCGTCTCATTCTCTTTAAAGTCACTTTAAGCACCTTCTAAAGACCATTTTGCATCGTCTCATTCTCTTTAAAGTCACTTTAAGCACCTTCTAAACCTCATTTTGTATCGTCTCATTCTCTTTAAAGTCACTTTAAGCACCTTCTAAACCTCATTTTGCATCGTCTCATTCTCTTTAAAGTCACTTTAAGCACCTTCTAAACACCATTTTGCATCGTCTCATTCTCTTTAAAGTCACTTTAAGCACATTGTAAACCTCATTTATCATCGTCTCATTCTCTTTAAAGTCACTTTAAGCACATTGTAAACCTCATTTTGCATCGTCTCATTCTCTTTAAAGTCACTTTAAGCACCTTCTAAACCTCATTTATCATCGTCTCATTCTCTTTAAAGTCACTTTAAGCACCTTCTAAACCTCATTTTGCATCGTCTCATTCTCTTTAAAGTCACCTTAAGCACCTTCTAAACACCATTTTGCATCGTCTCATTCTCTTTAAAGTCACTTTAAGCACCTTCTTAACACCATTTTGCATCGTCTCATTCTCTTTAAAGTCACTTTAAGCACCTTCTAAACCTCATTTTGTATCGTCTCATTCACTTAAAAGTCACTTTAAGCACCTTCTAAACCTCATTTTGCATCGTCTCATTCTCTTTAAAGTCACCTTAAGCACCTTTCAAACCTCATTTTGCATCGTCTCATTCTCTTTAAAGTCACCTTAAGCACCTTCTAAACACCATTTTGCATCGTCTCATTCTCTTTAAAGTCACTTTAAGCACCTTCTAAACACCATTTTGCATCGTCTCATTCTCTTTAAAGTCACTTTAAGCACCTTCTAAACACCATTTTGCATCGTCTCATTCTCTTTAAAGTCACTTTAAGCACCTTCTAAACCTCATTTTGCATCGTCTCATTCTCTTTAAAGTCACTTTAAGCACCTTCTAAACCTCATTTTGCATCGTCTCATTCTCTTTAAAGTCACCTTAAGCACCTTTCAAACCTCATTTTGCATCGTCTCATTCTCTTTAAAGTCACCTTAAGCACCTTCTAAACACCATTTTGCATCGTCTCATTCTCTTTAATGTCACTTTAAGCACCTTCTAAACCTCATTTTGCATCGTCTCATTCTCTTTAAAGTCACCTTAAGCACCTTCTAAAGACCATTTTGCATCGTCTCATTCTCTTTAAAGTCACTTTAAGCACCTTCTAAACCTCATTTTGCATCGTCTCATTCTCTTTAAAGTCACCTTAAGCACCTTCTAAACACCATTTTGCATCGTCTCATTCTCTTTAAAGTCAATTTAAGCACCTTCTAAACCTCATTTTGCATCGTCTCATTCTCTTTAAAGTCACCTTAAGCACCTTCTAAAGACCATTTTGCATCGTCTCATTCTCTTTAAAGTCACCTTAAGCACCTTCTAAACACCATTTTGCATCGTCTCATTCTCTTTAAAGTCACCTTAAGCACCTTCTAAACACCATTTTGCATCGTCTCATTCTCTTTAAAGTCACTTTAAGCACCTTCTAAACCTCATTTTGCATCGTCTCATTCTCTTTAAAGTCACCTTAAGCACCTTCTAAACCTCATTTTGCATCGTCTCATTCTCTTTAAAGTCACTTTAAGCACCTTCTAAACCTCATTTTGCATCGTCTCATTCTCTTTAGAGTCACCTTAAGCACCTTCTAAACCTCATTTTGCATCGTCTCATTCTCTTTAAAGTCACCTTAAGCACCTTCTAAACCTCATTTTGCATCGTCTCATTCTCTTTAAAGTCACCCTAAGCACCTTCTAAACACCATTTTGCATCGTCTCATTCTCTTTAAAGTCACTTAAGCACCTTCTAAACCTCATTTTGCATCGTCTCATTCTCTTTAAAGTCACCTTAAGCACCTTCTAAACACCATTTTGCATCGTCTCATTCTCTTTAAAGTCACTTTAAGCACCTTCTAAACACCATTTTGCATCGTCTCATTCTCTTTAAAGTCACTTTAAGCACCTTCTAAACCTCATTTTGCATCGTCTCATTCTCTTTAAAGTCACTTTAAGCACCTTCTAAACCTCATTTTGCATCGTCTCATTCTCTTTAAAGTCACTTTAAGCACCTTCTAAACCTCATTTTGCATCGTCTCATTCTCTTTAAAGTCACCTTAAGCACCTTCTAAACACCATTTTGCATCGTCTCATTCTCTTTAAAGTCACTTTAAGCACCTTCTAAACCTCATTTTGCATCGTCTCATTCTCTTTAAAGTCACTTTAAGCACCTTCTAAACCTCATTTTGCATCGTCTCATTCTCTTTAAAGTCACCTTTAAGCACCTTCTAAACACCATTTTGCATCGTCTCATTCTCTTTAAAGTCACTTTAAGCACCTTCTAAACACCATTTTGCATCGTCTCATTCTCTTTAAAGTCACTTTAAGCACCTTCTAAACCTCATTTTGCATCGTCTCATTCTCTTTAAAGTCACTTTAAGCACCTTCTAAACCTCATTTTGCATCGTCTCATTCTCTTTAAAGTCACTTTAAGCACCTTCTAAACCTCATTTTGCATCGTCTCATTCTCTTTAAAGTCACTTTAAGCACCTTCTAAACCTCATTTTGCATCGTCTCATTCTCTTTAAAGTCACCTTAAGCACCTTCTAAAGACCATTTTGCATCGTCTCATTCTCTTTAAAGTCAATTTAAGCACCTTCTAAACCTCATTTTGCATCGTCTCATTCTCTTTAAAGTCACCTTAAGCACCTTCTAAAGACCATTTTGCATCGTCTCATTCTCTTTAAAGTCACCTTAAGCACCTTCTAAACACCATTTTGCATCGTCTCATTCTCTTTAAAGTCACTTTAAGCACCTTCTAAACACCATTTTGCATCGTCTCATTCTCTTTAAAGTCACTTTAAGCACCTTCTAAACCTCATTTTGCATCGTCTCATTCTCTTTAAAGTCACTTTAAGCACCTTCTAAACCTCATTTTGCATCGTCTCATTCTCTTTAAAGTCACTTTAAGCACCTTCTAAACCTCATTTTGCATCGTCTCATTCTCTTTAAAGTCACCTTAAGCACCTTCTAAACACCATTTTGCATCGTCTCATTCTCTTTAAAGTCACCTTAAGCACCTTCTAAACACCATTTTGCATCGTCTCATTCTCTTTAAAGTCACCTTAAGCACCTTCTAAACCTCATTTTGCATCGTCTCATTCTCTTTAACGTCACTTTAAGCACCTTCTAAACACCATTTTGCATCGTCTCATTCTCTTTAAAGTCACCTTAAGCACCTTCTAAACACCATTTTGCATCGTCTCATTCTCTTTAAAGTCACTTTAAGCACCTTCTAAACCTCATTTTGCATCGTCTCATTCTCTTTAAAGTCACCTTAAGCACCTTCTAAACCTCATTTTGCATCGTCTCATTCTCTTTAAAGTCACCTTAAGCACCTTCTTAACCTCATTTTGCATCGTCTCATTCTCTTTAAAGTCACCTTAAGCACCTTCTAAACCTCATTTTGCATCGTCTCATTCTCTTTAAAGTCACTTTAAGCACCTTCTAAACACCATTTTGCATCGTCTCATTCTCTTTAAAGTCACTTTAAGCACCTTCTAAACCTCATTTTGCATCGTCTCATTCTCTTTAAAGTCACCTTAAGCACCTTCTAAACACCATTTTGCATCGTCTCATTCTCTTTAAAGTCACTTTAAGCACCTTCTAAACACCATTTTGCATCGTCTCATTCTCTTTAAAGTCACCTTAAGCACCTTCTAAACACCATTTTGCATCGTCTCATTCTCTTTAAAGTCACTTTAAGCACCTTCTAAACACCATTTTGCATCGTCTCATTCTCTTTAAAGTCACTTTAAGCACCTTCTAAACCTCATTTTGCATCGTCTCATTCTCTTTAAAGTCACTTTAAGCACCTTCTAAACCTCATTTTGCATCGTCTCATTCTCTTTAAAGTCACCTTAAGCACCTTCTAAAGACCATTTTGCATCGTCTCATTCTCTTTAAAGTCACCTTAAGCACCTTCTAAACACCATTTTGCATCGTCTCATTCTCTTTAAAGTCACTTTAAGCACCTTCTAAACACCATTTTGCATCGTCTCATTCTCTTTAAAGTCACTTTAAGCACCTTCTAAACCTCATTTTGCATCGTCTCATTCTCTTTAAAGTCACCTTAAGCACCTTCTAAACACCATTTTGCATCGTCTCATTCTCTTTAAAGTCACTTTAAGCACCTTCTAAACCTCATTTTGCATCGTCTCATTCTCTTTAAAGTCACCTTAAGCACCTTCTAAACACCATTTTGCATCGTCTCATTCTCTTTAAAGTCACTTTAAGCACTCTTCTAAACACCATTTTGCATCGTCTCATTCTCTTTAAAAGTCACCTTAAGCACCTTCTAAACACCATTTTGCATCGTCTCATTCTCTTTAAAGTCACTTTAAGCACCTTCTAAACCTCATTTTGCATCGTCTCATTCTCTTTAAAGTCACCTTAAGCACCTTCTAAATACCATTTTGCATCGTCTCATTCTCTTTAAAGTCACCTTAAGCACCTTCTAAACACCATTTTGCATCGTCTCATTCTCTTTAAAGTCACCTTAAGCACCTTCTAAACCTCATTTTGCATCGTCTCATTCTCTTTAAAGTCACTTTAAGCACCTTCTAAACACCATTTTGCATCGTCTCATTCTCTTTAAAGTCACCTTAAGCACCTTCTAAACACCATTTTGCATCGTCTCATTCTCTTTAAAGTCACTTTAAGCACCTTCTAAACCTCATTTTGCATCGTCTCATTCTCTTTAAAGTCACCTTAAGCACCTTCTAAACCTCATTTTGCATCGTCTCATTCTCTTTAAAGTCACCTTAAGCACCTTCTTAACCTCATTTTGCATCGTCTCATTCTCTTTAAAGTCACCTTAAGCACCTTCTAAACCTCATTTTGCATCGTCTCATTCTCTTTAAAGTCACTTTAAGCACCTTCTAAACACCATTTTGCATCGTCTCATTCTCTTTAAAGTCACTTTAAGCACCTTCTAAACCTCATTTTGCATCGTCTCATTCTCTTTAAAGTCACCTTAAGCACCTTCTAAACCTCATTTTGCATCGTCTCATTCTCTTTAAAGTCACTTTAAGCACCTTCTAAACACCATTTTGCATCGTCTCATTCTCTTTAAAGTCACCTTAAGCACCTTCTAAACACCATTTTGCATCGTCTCATTCTCTTTAAAGTCACTTTAAGCACCTTCTAAACACCATTTTGCATCGTCTCATTCTCTTTAAAGTCACTTTAAGCACCTTCTAAACCTCATTTTGCATCGTCTCATTCTCTTTAAAGTCACTTTAAGCACCTTCTAAACCTCATTTTGCATCGTCTCATTCTCTTTAAAGTCACCTTAAGCACCTTCTAAACCTCATTTTGCATCGTCTCATTCTCTTTAAAGTCACCTTAAGCACCTTCTAAACCTCATTTTGCATCGTCTCATTCTCTTTAAAGTCACCTTAAGCACCTTCTAAACCTCATTTTGCATCGTCTCATTCTCTTTAAAGTCACCTTAAGCACCTTCTAAACACCATTTTGCATCGTCTCATTCTCTTTAAAGTCACTTTAAGCACCTTCTAAACACCATTTTGCATCGTCTCATTCTCTTTAAAGTCACTTTAAGCACCTTCTAAGCCTCATTTTGCATCGTCTCATTCTCTTTAAAGTCACCTTAAGCACCTTCTAAACACCATTTTGCATCGTCTCATTCTCTTTAAAGTCAATTTAAGCACCTTCTAAACCTCATTTTGCATCGTCTCATTCTCTTTAAAGTCACCTTAAGCACCTTCTAAAGACCATTTTGCATCGTCTCATTCTCTTTAAAGTCACCTTAAGCACCTTCTAAACACCATTTTGCATCGTCTCATTCTCTTTAAAGTCACCTTAAGCACCTTCTAAACACCATTTTGCATCGTCTCATTCTCTTTAAAGTCACTTTAAGCACCTTCTAAACCTCATTTTGCATCGTCTCATTCTCTTTAAAGTCACCTTAAGCACCTTCTAAACACCATTTTGCATCGTCTCATTCTCTTTAAAGTCACTTTAAGCACCTTCTAAACCTCATTTTGCATCGTCTTATTCTCTTTAAAGTCACTTTAAGCACCTTCTAAACACCATTTTGCATCGTCTCATTCTCTTTAAAGTCACTTTAAGCACCTTCTAAACACCATTTTGCATCGTCTCATTCTCTTTAAAGTCACTTTAAGCACCTTCTAAACCTCATTTTGCATCGTCTCATTCTCTTAAAGTCACTTTAAGCACCTTCTAAACACCATTTTGCATCGTCTCATTCTCTTTTAAGTCACTTTAAGCACCTTTTAAACACCATTTTGCATCGTCTCATTCTCTTTAAAGTCACTTTAAGCACCTTCTAAACCTCATTTTGCATCGTCTCATTCTCTTTAAAGTCACCTTAAGCACCTTCTAAACACCATTTTGCATCGTCTCATTCTCTTTAAAGTCAATTTAAGCACCTTCTAAACCTCATTTTGCATCGTCTCATTCTCTTTAAAGTCACCTTAAGCACCTTCTAAAGACCATTTTGCATCGTCTCATTCTCTTTAAAGTCACTTTAAGCACCTTCTAAACCTCATTTTGCATCGTCTCATTCTCTTTAAAGTCACTTTAAGCACCTTCTAAACCTCATTTTGCATCGTCTCATTCTCTTTAAAGTCACTTTAAGCACCTTCTAAACCTCATTTTGCATCGTCTCATTCTCTTTAAAGTCACTTTAAGCACCTTCTAAACCTCATTTTGCATCGTCTCATTCTCTTTAAAGTCACCTTAAGCACCTTCTAAACCTCATTTTGCATCGTCTCATTCTCTTTAAAGTCACCTTAAGCACCTTCTAAACCTCATTTTGCATCGTCTCATTCTCTTTAAAGTCACTTTAAGCACCTTCTAAACACCATTTTGCATCGTCTCATTCTCTTTAAAGTCACTTTAAGCACCTTCTAAACCTCATTTTGCATCGTCTCATTCTCTTTAAAGTCACTTTAAGCACCTTCTAAACCTCATTTTGCATCGTCTCATTCTCTTTAAAGTCACTTTAAGCACCTTCTAAACACCATTTTGCATCGTCTCATTCTCTTAAAGTGACTTTAAGCACCTTCTAAACACCATTTTGCATCGTCTCATTCTCTTTAAAGTCACCTTAAGCACCTTCTAAACCTCATTTTGCATCGTCTCATTCTCTTTAAAGTCACCTTAAGCACCTTCTAAACACCATTTTGCATCGTCTCATTCTCTTTAAAGTCACTTTAAGCACCTTCTAAACACCATTTTGCATCGTCTCATTCTCTTTAAAGTCACTTTAAGCACCTTCTAAACATCATTTTGCATCGTCTCATTCTCTTTAAAGTCACTTTAAGCACCTTCTAAACCTCATTTTGCATCGTCTCATTCTCTTTAAAGTCACTTTAAGCACCTTCTAAACACCATTTTGCATCGTCTCATTCTCTTTAAAGTCACTTTAAGCACCTTCTAAACACCATTTTGCATCGTCTCATTCTCTTTAAAGTCACCTTAAGCACCTTCTAAACCTCATTTTGCATCGTCTCATTCTCTTTAAAGTCACCTTAAGCACCTTCTAAACACCATTTTGCATCGTCTCATTCTCTTTAAAGTCACTTTAAGCACCATCTAAACACCATTTTGCATCGTCTCATTCAATTTTAAGGCACTTTAAGCACCTTCTAAACACCATTTTGCATCGTCTCATTCTCTTTAAAGTCACTTTAAGCACCTTCTAAACCTCATTTTGCATCGTCTCATTCTCTTTAAAGTCACTTTAAGCACCTTCTAAACCTCATTTTGCATCGTCTCATTCTCTTTAAAGTCACTTTAAGCACCTTCTAAACCTCATTTTGCATCGTCTCATTCTCTTTAAAGTCACTTTAAGCACCTTCTAAACCTCATTTTGCATCGTCTCATTCTCTTTAAAGTCACTTTAAGCACCTTCTAAACCTCATTTTGCATCGTCTCATTCTCTTTAAAGTCACTTTAAGCACCTTCTAAACCTCATTTTGCATCGTCTCATTCTCTTTAATGTCACCTTAAGCACCTTCTAAACCTCATTTTGCATCGTCTCATTCTCTTTAAAGTCACCTTAAGCACCTTCTAAACACCATTTTGCATCGTCTCATTCTCTTTAAAGTCACTTTAAGCACCTTCTAAACACCATTTTGCATCGTCTCATTCTCTTTAAAGTCACTTTAAGCACCTTCTAAACCTCATTTTGCATCGTCTCATTCTCTTTAAAGTCACCTTAAGCACCTTCTAAACACCATTTTGCATCGTCTCATTCTCTTTAAAGTCACTTTAAGCACCTTCTAAACCTCATTTTGCATCGTCTCATTCTCTTTAAAGTCACTTTAAGCACCTTCTAAACACCATTTTGCATCGTCTCATTCTCTTTAAAGTCACTTTAAGCACCTTCTAAACACCATTTTGCATCGTCTCATTCTCTTTAAAGTCACTTTAAGCACCTTCTAAACACCATTTTGCATCGTCTCATTCTCTTTAAAGTCACTTTAAGCACCTTCTAAACACCATTTTGCATCGTCTCATTCTCTTTTAAGTCACTTTAAGCACCTTCTAAACATCATTTTGCATCGTCTCATTCTCTTTAAAGTCACTTTAAGCACCTTCTAAACCTCATTTTGCATCGTCTCATTCTCTTTAAAGTCACCTTAAGCACCTTCTAAACACCATTTTGCATCGTCTCATTCTCTTTAAAGTCACTTTAAGCACCTTCTAAACCTCATTTTGCATCGTCTCATTCTCTTTAAAGTCACTTTAAGCACCTTCTAAACCTCATTTTGCATCGTCTCATTCTCTTTAAAGTCACTTTAAGCACCTTCTAAACACCATTTTGCATCGTCTCATTCTCTTTAAAGTCACTTTAAGCACCTTCTAAACCTCATTTTGCATCGTCTCATTCTCTTTAAAGTCACTTTAAGCACCTTCTAAACACCATTTTGCATCGTCTCATTCTCTTTAAAGTCACTTAAAGCACCTTCTAAACCTCATTTTGCATCGTCTCATTCTCTTTAAAGTCACTTTAAGCACCTTCTAAACCTCATTTTGCATCGTCTCATTCTCTTTAAAGTCACTTTAAGCACCTTCTAAACCTCATTTTGCATCATCTCATTCTCTTTAAAGTCACCTTAAGCACCTTCTAAAGACCATTTTGCATCGTCTCATTCTCTTTAAAGTCACTTTAAGCACCTTCTAAACACCATTTTGCATCGTCTCATTCTCTTTAAAGTCACTTTAAGCACCTTCTAAACCTCATTTTGCATCGTCTCATTCTCTTTAAAGTCACTTTAAGCACCTTCTAAACCTCATTTTGCATCGTCTCATTCTCTTTAAAGTCACTTTAAGCACCTTCTAAACACCATTTTGCATCGTCTCATTCTCTTTAAAGTCACTTTAAGCACCTTCTAAACCTCATTTTGCATCGTCTCATTCTCTTTAAAGTCACCTTAAGCACCTTCTAAACCTCATTTTGCATCGTCTCATTCTCTTTAAAGTCACTTTAAGCACCTTCTAAACCTCATTTTGCATCGTCTCATTCTCTTTAAAGTCACTTCAAGCACCTTTCAAACCTCATTTTGCATCGTCTCATTCTCTTTAAAGTCACCTTAAGCACCTTCTAAACACCATTTTGCATCGTCTCATTCTCTTTAAAGTCACTTTAAGCACCTTCTAAACACCATTTTGCATCGTCTCATTCTCTTTAAAGTCACTTTAAGCACCTTCTAAACACCATTTTGCATCGTCTCATTCTCTTTAAAGTCACTTTAAGCACCTTCTAAACCTCATTTTGCATCGTCTCATTCTCTTTAAAGTCACTTTAAGCACTTCTAAACACCATTTTGCATCGTCTCATTCTCTTTAAAGTCACTTTAAGCACCTTCTAAACACCATTTTGCATCGTCTCATTCTCTTTAAAGTCACCTTAAGCACCTTCTAAACCTCATTTTGCATCGTCTCATTCTCTTTAAAGTCACCTTAAGCACCTTCTAAACACCATTTTGCATCGTCTCATTCTCTTTAAAGTCACTTTAAGCACCTTCTAAAACACCATTTTGCATCGTCTCATTCTCTTTAAAGTCACTTTAAGCACCTTCTAAACCTCATTTTGCATCGTCTCATTCTCTTTAAAGTCACTTTAAGCACCTTCTAAACCTCATTTTGCATCGTCTCATTCTCTTTAAAGTCACTTTAAGCACCTTCTAAACCTCATTTTGCATCGTCTCATTCTCTTTAAAGTCACCTTAAGCACCTTCTAAACACCATTTTGCATCGTCTCATTCTCTTTAAAGTCACCTTAAGCACCTTCTAAACCTCATTTTGCATCGTCTCATTCTCTTTAAAGTCACTTTAAGCACCTTCTAAACACCATTTTGCATCGTCTCATTCTCTTTAAAGTCACTTTAAGCACCTTCTAAACCTCATTTTGCATCGTCTCATTCTCTTTAAAGTCACCTTAAGCACCTTCTAAACACCATTTTGCATCGTCTCATTCTCTTTAAAGTCACTTTAAGCACCTTCTAAACCTCATTTTGCATCGTCTCATTCTCTTTAAAGTCACTTTAAGCACCTTCTAAACCTCATTTTGCATCGTCTCATTCTCTTTAAAGTCACTTTAAGCACCTTCTAAACCTCATTTTGCATCGTCTCATTCTCTTTAAAGTCACTTTAAGCACCTTCTAAACCTCATTTTGCATCGTCTCATTCTCTTTAAAGTCACTTTAAGCACCTTCTAAACACCATTTTGCATCGTCTCATTCTCTTTAAAGTCACTTTAAGCACCTTCTAAACCTCATTTTGCATCGTCTCATTCTCTTTAAAGTCACCTTAAGCACCTTCTAAACACCATTTTGCATCGTCTCATTCTCTTTAAAGTCACTTTAAGCACCATCTAAACACCATTTTGCATCGTCTCATTCACTTTTAAAGCACTTTAAGCACCTTCTAAACACCATTTTGCATCGTCTCATTCTCTTTAAAGTCACTTTAAGCACCTTCTAAACCTCATTTTGCATCGTCTCATTCTCTTTAAAGTCACTTTAAGCACCTTCTAAACCTCATTTTGCATCGTCTCATTCTCTTTAAAGTCACCTTAAGCACCTTCTAAACCTCATTTTGCATCGTCTCATTCTCTTTAAAGTCACTTTAAGCACCTTCTAAACACCATTTTGCATCGTCTCATTCTCTTTAAAGTCACTTTAAGCACCTTCTAAACACCATTTTGCATCGTCTCATTCTCTTTAAAGTCACTTTAAGCACCTTCTAAACCTCATTTTGCATCGTCTCATTCTCTTTAAAGTCACTTTAAGCACCTTCTAAACACCATTTTGCATCGTCTCATTCTCTTTAAAGTCACTTTAAGCACCTTCTAAACACCATTTTGCATCGTCTCATTCTCTTTAAAGTCACCTTAAGCACCTTCTAAACCTCATTTTGCATCGTCTCATTCTCTTTAAAGTCACCTTAAGCACCTCCTAAACACCATTTTGCATCGTCTCATTCTCTTTAAAGTCACTTTAAGCACCTTCTAAACACCATTTTGCATCGTCTCATTCTCTTTAAAGTCACTTTAAGCACCTTCTAAACCTCATTTTGCATCGTCTCATTCTCTTTAAAGTCACTTTAAGCACCTTCTAAACCTCATTTTGCATCGTCTCATTCTCTTTAAAGTCACTTTAAGCACCTTCTAAACACCATTTTGCATCGTCTCATTCTCTTTAAAGTCACTTTAAGCACCTTCTAAACACCATTTTGCATCGTCTCATTCTCTTTAAAGTCACCTTAAGCACCTTCTAAACCTCATTTTGCATCGTCTCATTCTCTTTAAAGTCACCTTAAGCACCTTCTAAACACCATTTTGCATCGTCTCATTCTCTTTAAAGTCACTTTAAGCACCATCTAAACACCATTTTGCATCGTCTCATTCACTTTTAAGGCACTTTAAGCACCTTCTAAACACCATTTTGCATCGTCTCATTCTCTTTAAAGTCACTTTAAGCACCTTCTAAACACCATTTTGCATCGTCTCATTCTCTTTAAAGTCACTTTAAGCACCTTCTAAACCTCATTTTGCATCGTCTCATTCTCTTTAAAGTCACTTTAAGCACCTTCTAAACCTCATTTTGCATCGTCTCATTCTCTTTAAAGTCACTTTAAGCACCTTCTAAACCTCATTTTGCATCGTCTCATTCTCTTTAAAGTCACTTTAAGCACCTTCTAAACCTCATTTTGCATCGTCTCATTCTCTTTAAAGTCACTTTAAGCACCTTCTAAACCTCATTTTGCATCGTCTCATTCTCTTTAATGTCACCTTAAGCACCTTCTAAACCTCATTTTGCATCGTCTCATTCTCTTTAAAGTCACCTTAAGCACCTTCTAAACACCATTTTGCATCGTCTCATTCTCTTTAAAGTCACTTTAAGCACCTTCTAAACACCATTTTGCATCGTCTCATTCTCTTTAAAGTCACTTTAAGCACCTTCTAAACCTCATTTTGCATCGTCTCATTCTCTTTAAAGTCACTTTAAGCACCTTCTAAACCTCATTTTGCATCGTCTCATTCTCTTTAAAGTCACTTTAAGCACCTTCTAAACCTCATTTTGCATCGTCTCATTCTCTTTAAAGTCACCTTAAGCACCTTCTAAAGACCATTTTGCATCGTCTCATTCTCTTTAAAGTCACTTTAAGCACCTTCTAAACACCATTTTGCATCGTCTCATTCTCTTTAAAGTCACTTTAAGCACCTTCTAAACCTCATTTTGCATCGTCTCATTCTCTTTAAAGTCACTTTAAGCACCTTCTAAACCTCATTTTGCATCGTCTCATTCTCTTTAAAGTCACTTTAAGCACCTTCTAAACACCATTTTGCATCGTCTCATTCTCTTTAAAGTCACTTTAAGCACCTTCTAAACCTCATTTTGCATCGTCTCATTCTCTTTAAAGTCACCTTAAGCACCTTCTAAACCTCATTTTGCATCGTCTCATTCTCTTTAAAGTCACTTTAAGCACCTTCTAAACCTCATTTTGCATCGTCTCATTCTCTTTAAAGTCACTTCAAGCACCTTTCAAACCTCATTTTGCATCGTCTCATTCTCTTTAAAGTCACCTTAAGCACCTTCTAAACACCATTTTGCATCGTCTCATTCTCTTTAAAGTCACTTTAAGCACCTTCTAAACCTCATTTTGCATCGTCTCATTCTCTTTAAAGTCACTTTAAGCACCTTCTAAACACCATTTTGCATCGTCTCATTCTCTTTAAAGTCACTTTAAGCACCTTCTAAACACCATTTTGCATCGTCTCATTCTCTTTAAAGTCACCTTAAGCACCTTCTAAACCTCATTTTGCATCGTCTCATTCTCTTTAAAGTCACCTTAAGCACCTTCTAAACACCATTTTGCATCGTCTCATTCTCTTTAAAGTCACTTTAAGCACCTTCTAAACACCATTTTGCATCGTCTCATTCTCTTTAAAGTCACTTTAAGCACCTTCTAAACCTCATTTTGCATCGTCTCATTCTCTTTAAAGTCACTTTAAGCACCTTCTAAACCTCATTTTGCATCGTCTCATTCTCTTTAAAGTCACTTTAAGCACCTTCTAAACCTCATTTTGCATCGTCTCATTCTCTTTAAAGTCACCTTAAGCACCTTCTAAACACCATTTTGCATCGTCTCATTCTCTTTAAAGTCACCTTAAGCACCTTCTAAACCTCATTTTGCATCGTCTCATTCTCTTTAAAGTCACTTTAAGCACCTTCTAAACACCATTTTGCATCGTCTCATTCTCTTTAAAGTCACCTTAAGCACCTTCTAAACCTCATTTTGCATCGTCTCATTCTCTTTAAAGTCACCTTAAGCACCTTCTAAACACCATTTTGCATCGTCTCATTCTCTTTAAAGTCACTTTAAGCACCTTCTAAACACCATTTTGCATCGTCTCATTCTCTTTAAAGTCACCTTAAGCACCTTCTAAACCTCATTTTGCATCGTCTCATTCTCTTTAAAGTCACTTTAAGCACCTTCTAAACCTCATTTTGCATCGTCTCATTCTCTTTAAAGTCACTTCAAGCACCTTTCAAACCTCATTTTGCATCGTCTCATTCTCTTTAAAGTCACCTTAAGCACCTTCTAAACACCATTTTGCATCGTCTCATTCTCTTTAAAGTCACTTTAAGCACCTTCTAAACCTCATTTTGCATCGTCTCATTCTCTTTAAAGTCACTTTAAGCACCTTCTAAACACCATTTTGCATCGTCTCATTCTCTTTAAAGTCACTTTAAGCACCTTCTAAACACCATTTTGCATCGTCTCATTCTCTTTAAAGTCACCTTAAGCACCTTCTAAACCTCATTTTGCATCGTCTCATTCTCTTTAAAGTCACCTTAAGCACCTTCTAAACACCATTTTGCATCGTCTCATTCTCTTTAAAGTCACTTTAAGCACCTTCTAAACACCATTTTGCATCGTCTCATTCTCTTTAAAGTCACTTTAAGCACCTTCTAAACCTCATTTTGCATCGTCTCATTCTCTTTAAAGTCACTTTAAGCACCTTCTAAACCTCATTTTGCATCGTCTCATTCTCTTTAAAGTCACTTTAAGCACCTTCTAAACCTCATTTTGCATCGTCTCATTCTCTTTAAAGTCACCTTAAGCACCTTCTAAACACCATTTTGCATCGTCTCATTCTCTTTAAAGTCACCTTAAGCACCTTCTAAACCTCATTTTGCATCGTCTCATTCTCTTTAAAGTCACTTTAAGCACCTTCTAAACACCATTTTGCATCGTCTCATTCTCTTTAAAGTCACTTTAAGCACCTTCTAAACCTCATTTTGCATCGTCTCATTCTCTTTAAAGTCACCTTAAGCACCTTCTAAACACCATTTTGCATCGTCTCATTCTCTTTAAAGTCACTTTAAGCACCTTCTAAACCTCATTTTGCATCGTCTCATTCTCTTTAAAGTCACTTTAAGCACCTTCTAAACCTCATTTTGCATCGTCTCATTCTCTTTAAAGTCACTTTAAGCACCTTCTAAACCTCATTTTGCATCGTCTCATTCTCTTTAAAGTCACTTTAAGCACCTTCTAAACCTCATTTTGCATCGTCTCATTCTCTTTAAAGTCACATTAAGCACCTTCTAAACACCATTTTGCATCGTCTCATTCTCTTTAAAGTCACTTTAAGCACCTTCTAAACCTCATTTTGCATCGTCTCATTCTCTTTAAAGTCACCTTAAGCACCTTCTAAACACCATTTTGCATCGTCTCATTCTCTTTAAAGTCACTTTAAGCACCATCTAAACACCATTTTGCATCGTCTCATTCACTTTTAAAGCACTTTAAGCACCTTCTAAACACCATTTTGCATCGTCTCATTCTCTTTAAAGTCACTTTAAGCACCTTCTAAACCTCATTTTGCATCGTCTCATTCTCTTTAAAGTCACTTTAAGCACCTTCTAAACCTCATTTTGCATCGTCTCATTCTCTTTAAAGTCACCTTAAGCACCTTCTAAACCTCATTTTGCATCGTCTCATTCTCTTTAAAGTCACTTTAAGCACCTTCTAAACACCATTTTGCATCGTCTCATTCTCTTTAAAGTCACTTTAAGCACCTTCTAAACACCATTTTGCATCGTCTCATTCTCTTTAAAGTCACTTTAAGCACCTTCTAAACCTCATTTTGCATCGTCTCATTCTCTTTAAAGTCACTTTAAGCACCTTCTAAACACCATTTTGCATCGTCTCATTCTCTTTAAAGTCACTTTAAGCACCTTCTAAACACCATTTTGCATCGTCTCATTCTCTTTAAAGTCACCTTAAGCACCTTCTAAACCTCATTTTGCATCGTCTCATTCTCTTTAAAGTCACCTTAAGCACCTCCTAAACACCATTTTGCATCGTCTCATTCTCTTTAAAGTCACTTTAAGCACCTTCTAAACACCATTTTGCATCGTCTCATTCTCTTTAAAGTCACTTTAAGCACCTTCTAAACCTCATTTTGCATCGTCTCATTCTCTTTAAAGTCACTTTAAGCACCTTCTAAACCTCATTTTGCATCGTCTCATTCTCTTTAAAGTCACTTTAAGCACCTTCTAAACACCATTTTGCATCGTCTCATTCTCTTTAAAGTCACTTTAAGCACCTTCTAAACACCATTTTGCATCGTCTCATTCTCTTTAAAGTCACCTTAAGCACCTTCTAAACCTCATTTTGCATCGTCTCATTCTCTTTAAAGTCACCTTAAGCACCTTCTAAACACCATTTTGCATCGTCTCATTCTCTTTAAAGTCACTTTAAGCACCATCTAAACACCATTTTGCATCGTCTCATTCACTTTTAAGGCACTTTAAGCACCTTCTAAACACCATTTTGCATCGTCTCATTCTCTTTAAAGTCACTTTAAGCACCTTCTAAACCTCATTTTGCATCGTCTCATTCTCTTTAAAGTCACTTTAAGCACCTTCTAAACCTCATTTTGCATCGTCTCATTCTCTTTAAAGTCACTTTAAGCACCTTCTAAACCTCATTTTGCATCGTCTCATTCTCTTTAAAGTCACTTTAAGCACCTTCTAAACCTCATTTTGCATCGTCTCATTCTCTTTAAAGTCACTTTAAGCACCTTCTAAACCTCATTTTGCATCGTCTCATTCTCTTTAAAGTCACTTTAAGCACCTTCTAAACCTCATTTTGCATCGTCTCATTCTCTTTAATGTCACCTTAAGCACCTTCTAAACCTCATTTTGCATCGTCTCATTCTCTTTAAAGTCACCTTAAGCACCTTCTAAACACCATTTTGCATCGTCTCATTCTCTTTAAAGTCACTTTAAGCACCTTCTAAACACCATTTTGCATCGTCTCATTCTCTTTAAAGTCACTTTAAGCACCTTCTAAACCTCATTTTGCATCGTCTCATTCTCTTTAAAGTCACCTTAAGCACCTTGTAACTGACGTAGGAAACCTCCTACGCAGCGACCAGCACCGGTGCGGAACCCCGAGCTGGCCAGTTCGAAGATACCAAAGTTTCTTTCTTTAGCCCGGAGGAGCCCTCCGACTAATAACTGAGCCTTCTGATCTTGTTGAAATGCTGCTTTATTGCCTAAATGCTATCCCTTAAATACTAATTTATTGCTGATTCTTCAGCTTCCTATTACATGCGCGTGGCTCCACGCGCCCGGTGATCGCGGCCGTTGCGCGTGGAGGCATCATATTTTGGCCGATCGCGGCCCATCATTCTGGTCCGCCGTTGCGCGTGGAGACATCATATTTTGGCCGATCGCGGCCTTTCATTCTGGTCCGCCGTTGCGCGTGGAGGCGCAATATGAAACTTCCTGGTCGCGACCTTTGCTTGCGCGTGTTGCGTCGGCAACATCCCCGCCCCCGTAACTTCTCGTAGAGGGGTTACAATTGAGATTCTTGTACTTGTGGAATGAACGGGGGAGGGCGTATTGGTAGGTCTCTTTTCAGATTGATTGTACACACTATGGTTAGCGGTATGATGCAGAGAAGGGCTAAGATTCCTACGATTATTAGATAGTCCTTAGTTTTGCTCGACGTTTGTTCGCTTGGGTAGTGAGACGGCAATGTCTTAAGAGGTTTAAAATATGTTTTATATACTTCATTGCTTTTTACCAATACCGATCGTATCTCTATACTTCTAGTTTCTATCTTACATGTAGGTGATAGTGTTATAATAGCTGCGTTGTAAGGCGGAGTAGTAATCGTTCCATTACAATTTAGTAGTATTTCCTGAGGTCGGTCTGCGTAGTAGAGGACCTTATTGGGCTGATTTAGTGGAACGAAGTTTGTAAAGTTAGGTTTTAGGTGGATAGTTGTGCAAAGATTTGTAGATTTCAAATGAAGAAGTACTGCAGCGGCACAGTCCGCTTCCTTGTTGATAATTGTTTTTTCTGATAGGTAGTGCGTAGCGTTAATCCGCTTTATCTTATTCGGGTATACAAAATAATTATTGGTATTAATTGCTATGCGAGTTTTCGCAATGTTAATCATTGTAAGGTTTTTAAAGTTCGGTACGGGGATTATGTCAAATATTTGAAATTTGTCCGTTTCTACTGCTAAGTGTTTCATGTGTAGTATAATTTCCCCCTCTATTAACTCTTTCCCTATCAACGATGCTTGCTCTAATGCGATCTCATGGTCCACGTTAATTCTGATGTCCTTTATTGTGTCTAATTCGCTTAATTGACTTAAAGGATCTATTTTAAGAGATTGATATCTATTCACTATATTTTGTACCAGTGTGATACCTATCATTAACGTTTCTTCTACGAACTTATTTAGCGTCTTCTTCTTACTTTCGTTAGACTCTTTTTTTAACCTTGAAATGCCTTCACTTATCATCAAGATTTTCTCACCCACTTCGCGCATTGCTTGCTTATGCTCCTTATTCTTGTCTTCTAACTTGTTAGCTAATTTGGCCATCTTTTGATCCTGGGTTGATCTCAGCAGAGCGAGTTGTTCGTCTACCTCGTTACCGCCGAAAAGGAAATCTTTTAAGATACCGAACACCCCGCCACTTCGTCTTACTCTTATTTTTATATTTTCCCGTATGAGAGTTACTGCGTAGTCGCACTCTTCATTTAGTGCGCTCCTAAGGCGATGAATCCTCGAGTCGTTATTATCAATAGAATTTAAGACATTATTTATTTCGTTCTGCAACTGCCGAACGATTTGTGAATCGTTCGCTGGGTACATGCGGGTATGAAATTTGGTCTCCCATACCCCTCTGAGATTATTCAATGTTCCTATATGGTCGAAAAAGATACCGGGTTCGGGAATGGGTGTGATCTTTAATGCCGCTATTGCGGTTGCTCCCAGTAACATTAACACCCAGGCACCCATGTTGTTGGTCTAATCTTTCTTCTCTTGGTTGTAGTTCGTTCTCGTAGTTCTTGGGCCTTTGCCTTTATCTTTTCGGTATCAATCGGTTTCTTTTGTCCCCACGCCGGGATATGTTTTCCCCGGTTATCGTTGGGTGGATTCTGTATGTTCTTTTCTTTTACTGATTCTTCCCCCACTGGACCTAAGTCCAATACAGCTAGTTTTATGGCGGGCTTATGGTACTCTGTTGCCCCTACCCTTATTTTTGCTGATCTCACCTGACCGTCTTTCCCCGGGAATATCTCGGTAACTCTTCCTTTCAGCCACTTTCCCGTCCGGCTCTCGTCGGGGAAAACCACAACGTCTCCGACTTTAAGTGGCTTTGTCGGGTCGATCCACTTGTCCCGTTTTGCTAATTTTGGCAGATATTCGTTAATCCAGCGTTCCCAATAGCGACGCGATATGGCTTGAACTGTTTTCCAGTTGTTTCTGTCAACTAACTCCTCAGAAGGTGTTGGCTCAGCTTCCCCGGAGCACCCTATTAAAAAGTGAAATGGTGTCAATGCCTCGTCGTCTTCTTTGCTGATCGGTATGTGGGTCAGCGGCCTATTGTTTATGATATATTCGATTTCGGCTAGAATTGCCCTAAGAACTGGTTCTTTATAGTTTTGATTGCTGGGAAGGAGACTCTTGACCTCCCTTACGATTCTTTCCCAAGCTCCTCCGAAGTGGGGAGCTCCTGGCGGGTTGAAGTTCCATTTTATGCCTTCTACCGCTCCTTGCTCGATGAGTCTCTTCATTTGGTTATTGGCACCAACAAAATTGGTACCGTTGTCACTGTAAATATTCAATATTTTACCTTTTCTGTGTTGCATTGTGCGCAAACACATCAGGAAGGTGTTCGCGCTTATATCGTTAACCAAGTCTAAATACGTAGCGCGTGTTGTTAGGCAAGTAAATACTACCCCCCACCTCTTTTCGGTACGTCTGCCAATCGTTACGTTGAATGGGCCAAAATAGTCAACCCCTGTGTGCGAAAAGGGCTTTTTGAATGCTGCCATTCGACATTCTGGCAGTGAGGCCATCTGTGGTGGTGAAGGCCGGGCCGCTTGGTTTTTGCATTGTTGACATTTTCTGGTAACTTCCTTGAGCGCGGCTCTAAGGTCTATAATCCAGAAACGTTGACGGATCGCTGCTATAACGGCTTCATGTTTTTTATGTAGAAATTTGTTGTGGTAGTAGTTTACGACTAACTCAGTTATCTTGTGTTTCTTAGGGAGGATAATTGGTTTAATTGCTTCCTCCGGCAAGTAGTGCGCCTCCCCCAGGCGACTTCTTACTCGCAATATGCCATCTTCAAGATATGGATTGAGCGACCTGATAGAGCTGTGTCTAGGGATTGGTTTGTTTAATGTTAGGTTGGTCACCTCTTCTTCAAATGATTCCCACTGAGCCTTTTTCAATAATAAGATTTCGGCAGTCGTCCACATTTCGCAATCTAATATTTGCGTGTAAGGTTCACGTTTGACTTTGTGTTGCAGCTTTTTGATATAGCACAGCCAAATCGCTAGCGCCTTTTTCAAGCGCACCCATGAGGAGCACCACTGGATCGAGATGATTTCGAAGTCATCCCTTTTAAATGTTTTGATAACGTGCACCGGCTTGAGGTCTTCATACGTTACGAATGGTTGCGGTTTACGGGGAATGATTTCCTGCTTTAGGAAGGCCGGTCCCTCGAGCCATAGCGACGGGCCCTTTTTCTCTTTCGTAGCTTCGTCAGCGGGATTGCTTCCTGAGGCCACCCATTGCCACTGATTTTTATTTGTGGTCTCTAGAATTTCGCCTATGCGCAGCGCCGTGAATTGTTTGAATTTTCGCGCTTCGCTGCTGATCCACCCAAGCACAGTGGTGGAGTCGGTCCAATAGTACACATCATCGATCGTTATTCTTAATTCCTTTTTAGTGGCTTCGGTGAGCCTGGTGCCTAATACTGCGGCCTGAAGTTCGAGCCGCGGGATAGATAGCGGTTTCTTAGGAGCGACCCTTGATTTGGCGCAGATAATGTTTATGTAAATACCATGCTGGTAGATGCTTCGCAGGTATATTATTGCTGCGAATGCCTTTTCGGAGGCATCGACAAATGTGTGCAGCTCTCTTCGGCAATCCCCCCTTGCCTTTGCATAGGGTCTAGATATTTTGATTTGTTCAACGTCTTTAATCCTGGTTAGCCACCTTTCCCATTGGCCTTGCAAGGCGACTGGGAGTTTGTCGTCCCAGCCTATCATTGATCTCCATAAATCTTGCATGAGAATTTTTGCCTCTGTGGTATAGTGAGCGACTAATCCCAAAGGATCGTATATCTTCATTATGGTCGATAGTACCATTCTTTTGGTGATATCTTTTACGTTGACTTTGGGTAGTTTTAGCACATACCTAAACTCATCGGATTTCCTATCCCATAACAGGCCAAGAACCTTCTCGGAGGTTTGACTGTTGGTTCCGATGTCTAGTAGTGTGTTTTCTGACAGTCTATCTGCAGGAATGGTACTCTCCAGCTCTTTATTGTTGGTAATGAAATTTCGAAGGAAGAAGTTCGCTCTATTGTGGATCTCGCACACCTCCTGAATAGTTCGAACGGCCGTTTCGAGATCTGGAAAGCTGTCCAAGTAATCATCTACATAGTGATTTCGCACTATTGCTTCTGCTGCTTCTGGATATTTTTCTTGGAACAGTTCCGCGTTTTGATTTTTTACATATTGGGCACATGCTGGGGAACACGTGGCCCCGAACATCATGACTTGCATGACGTACACTTGTGGCACCATGTCGGGTGAGCCCCTGAACAAGAATCTTTGGGCGTATTGATCTTCATGCCGTATTTTGATTTGGTGGAACATCTCTTTGATGTCACCTGTGCAGCCAATTGGGTGCTCGCGGAACCTGATCAGCACGCCTATAAGTGAGGTCGTTGCATCTGGTCCGGTTAGTAAGTGTGAGTTAAGAGATTTACCATTGTTCTTTGCCGCAGCGTCAAAGACCAATCTTGGTTTCGGCGGAACTTTGTTGGCGTTTATGGTTGCGAAATGAGGAAGATAGTATATTTTTGGATTATCCTCTAAAAGTTCTTTCACCGTGGCCTTGCGTGCATACCCTTTCGCGACGTAGTCAGCTATTGTTTGATGGTACCATTGTTTCAAGAATTCGTCTTTCTCCATCTTGCGTTCCTGTGACTTTAGTCTCATTACTGCTTGCCCGTAGCTGTTCGGCATTCGGGTTCCTTCTTCGCGCCATAACAGACCGATTTCATATCGGTCGTCACGGTATGCTAATGTTTTTTCCATTATTTCTAAAGCCTTCTTATTTTCGGTTGCAATTGGGGTTTCGCACGGTTTTACCCCGAATCCCTCCGTGGTAAAGAATTCATGCATCATTTTTTCCATCTTCATATGTTCTTCGCTTGCTACATCGGTTATTGTAAAAACGGGGTTAATATTTCTGTCGTTTGCTTGATCACCTCCTATAATTGTCCAACCGAGCCGTGTTTTTTGTGCGATGGGTTGGTTAGGTCGCCCAGATCGATAACTCACGCTTTGGGTGTAAAATGCGTGGGGTATGCCCAACAAGAGTGTTGGCCTTGCATTTTTGTAGCTCGCCAGGTTGATGCGAGAAAAGTGTTTATATGCCCGCTTTAGTGCCTCGGCATCGACTGACTGCATAGGGAGCTCGAGCTTTTGGACCGAGCGAACGTTTGCAATGTCAAAAAGTCGATTGTTTGGACCCTTGATTTTAAATGATACTATTTGACTCGCTGGCTCGCACTGCGTATCGCCGTTTGTCCAGCAGAGTTTTAGCGGTGCCTTGGGTCCCGATACCTTTAACTCTTCTCTGATGTCATTTAGAACGAGACTGGTGCTCGATGCAGGATCTATTAATGCAAATGTTTTAACCTGACCAATTTTTGAATACAGTGTTACGGGAATTATCTGGTAGAATAATTCTTCATTCACTCGGTGGTGATTGATGCGAGCGGAATCGATTTGTGGCGTGTCCTTATATGCATGGAGAATGTTGTGGTGTCTACGACCACACCCTTCTACCCTGCACTGCGGCGGAGCTCTACAATCTCCTGCCTTGTGGTTGTTAAATTTGCAGCAGTTTGCGCAGATTTTATTTTGGTTTACTATGCGCCACCGTTGTTCTACCGATTGGTTTAGTAGTTTTCTGCATTTGGCGGTTTCGTGAGGTTTATTACAAATTAGGCAGGATCGACCTCTTTCAGTTGCGTTGTAGCGAACATGAGCGTACAAGCTCTGTGGTCTCGCTTGCTTCGTAAACCCACCTTCACTTGCGGCTAGCACTGTTGCTAACTCTTCTGAGGGTTCCAGCCATTTGGCCAGATCCGTTAGGGTTAAGTTCGAATGCCCCTCTTCCTCATTGTTTTTGTTTGGAAGTGTGCTTTTTATCCATTCGTGCCGAAGCTCTATGGGTAGTCTAGCAACGAGGTCATTTAGAAGCCTCTGGTCATTTAGATAACTTCCCTGGCCCAGTAGCATCATGTTGTCAATGAGGTTGTGGAGTGCGTTTGTAAACTCCAGAAAATTTGAAGGGCGTTCCATTGTTATGTTCTTTACTGCGAGTAGCTCCCGCAGCAAAGATTTGTAAATGTTTTCCGTGTTCCCATATATCCTCTCGAGCCTAGCCATTATTAGCGGAACATTTGCTGGATTGAGCATCAATCCGCTGACTGCTCGCAGCGCTTCCCCCTTGAGATGTTTTTGCAGTCTGTTTAAATTTTCTAAATTTGAAAATTTTCCGACTCGCGATGTTTCATCATAACTTTGTTTGAATCGCGGCCATACTTTGTAATCTCCCGCAAATTCGGGGAGTTCTATCAAATTTCCTTTTGATGAAGATGGCCACGCTTGCACCATCTTTTCAATGCTCGTGACGAGACGATCAATTTCGGAGGGGGGTTCGGAATCTTTGTTCTTTTCCTTTTTTAGCGTTTCCGTTAATAGTTCTAATTCCCTTTCATGCGGATCTTGTTCGTCTTCGGACGTCTCTTTGGCCCTCTCAATTTCCATGTCCCTTATTATTTTCTCTGCCTTCAAAAGTGCCTGTTGCAATATTTCTTTCTCTTTTTCTGCTTTTTCTTTAGCTTGTTCTGCTTTTTCTTTTGCTAGTTCTGCTTTTTCTTTTGCTATTTCAGCTTTTGCTTTAGCCGCTTCGGCCTTGTCTTTCACCCGTTCGGCCTTTTCTTTTCCCGCCGTTGTATCTTTCAGCAAACGTTCTCCTTGCATCACTGCTTGCCTTAGGGCTTCTGAATTTTGCATGTCCTCCTCACACCTTGGACAAATATAGTCCTTGGGGGCACTTTTCAATCCTAAGCACTCAAGGTGTAACCATCGGTCGCAACATGAGCAAATCGCTAGCTTTCCCCACTCATCTTTGTTGGTACACAACTTACAGTGACCATTAGGATTAGGTTTATACTCCATTTTTAGCTACTTTTGTTACTTACTTTGTTTGCCTCGGAGGTGGTAGTGGCTACGCCAACGCCTTCGCCCGCTGCGCCGGCAATCGTCCGTTTGCTCAGCTCAGCTGATTTCCTCGCGGCGCTCGTATGACTACCCTGCCGCCGCCGTTCCTCTGGGGGTGTCTGCCACGGCTTCCGGGGTTGACTACCTCGTGGTCCGTCCGACCGACTGCTGCGTCCGCCCGTCTCAGGTTTCGTTCGCCTTCCCTCTGGGGTTGTCTTCCACGGCTTCCGGGGTCGGCTGCCTCGTGGTCCGTCCGACCGACTGCCGCGTTCGTCCTTCTCAGGTTTCGTCCACCGTTCACCGACTTCGTCCACCTCCGCGTCGTTCTGCCACCGTCTCTTGTTTTGTTCGACTGTCGATGCGTTTTTCTCTGCTCTCTGTTTTCACTCGCTGTTCACTGCCGCGTATTTGGGTGTTCGCGGCAGCTGTCACAGGTGTTCCGCGCAAGTTGGGAATCGGGTATTGCACGTGATTCCTCTTGGGGACACTTTTGGGTTATCACTTTTTCTTTGTAGTGTTACCTGTGCCCAGCGTTCAACTTCTAATTGCTTCACTTTACTCGTGGTGCACTTTTTATGCTTTGTGCTTCGATTATTTGCGCGCGTTTCTCTTTTTCTCTATGCGCTTCTTCTTCTCTGTGGCACTATGCACTTCTGTTTCTTGGCGTTATGCTTGTTCACGAACTTTTTTCGATCACTGCGCGCGTAGGTTCTTTATTTGTGTGCTTATTTGCGTACTTTTTGTGCACTTCTACTCGAGCGTTTTGTCACCGATCGACACACACTTTTAGATAACGTAAAGAAACTTGGATTCCTCTCTGGAGCCACCATTTGTAACTGACGTAGGAAACCTCCTACGCAGCGACCAGCACCGGTGCGGAACCCCGAGCTGGCCAGTTCGAAGATACCAAAGTTTCTTTCTTTAGCCCGGAGGAGCCCTCCGACTAATAACTGAGCCTTCTGATCTTGTTGAAATGCTGCTTTATTGCCTAAATGCTATCCCTTAAATACTAATTTATTGCTGATTCTTCAGCTTCCTATTACATGCGCGTGGCTCCACGCGCCCGGTGATCGCGGCCGTTGCGCGTGGAGGCATCATATTTTGGCCGATCGCGGCCCATCATTCTGGTCCGCCGTTGCGCGTGGAGACATCATATTTTGGCCGATCGCGGCCTTTCATTCTGGTCCGCCGTTGCGCGTGGAGGCGCAATATGAAACTTCCTGGTCGCGACCTTTGCTTGCGCGTGTTGCGTCGGCAACACACCTTCTAAACACCATTTTGCATCGTCTCATTCTCTTTAAAGTCACTTTAAGCACCTTCTAAACCTCATTTTGCATCGTCTCATTCTCTTTAAAGTCACTTTAAGCACCTTCTAAACACCATTTTGCATCGTCTCATTCTCTTTAAAGTCACTTTAAGCACCTTCTAAAGACCATTTTGCATCGTCTCATTCTCTTTAAAGTCACTTTAAGCACCTTCTAAACACCATTTTGCATCGTCTCATTCTCTTTAAAGTCACTTTAAGCACCTTCTAAACACCATTTTGCATCGTCTCATTCTCTTTAAAGTCACTTTAAGCACCTTCTAAACACCATTTTGCATCGTCTCATTCTCTTTAAAGTCACTTTAAGCACCTTCTAAACCTCATTTTGCATCGTCTCATTCTCTTTAAAGTCACCTTAAGCACCTTCTAAACACCATTTTGCATCGTCTCATTCTCTTTAAAGTCACTTTAAGCACCTTCTAAACCTCATTTTGCATCGTCTCATTCTCTTTAAAGTCACTTTAAGCACCTTCTAAACCTCATTTTGCATCGTCTCATTCTCTTTAAAGTCACTTTAAGCACCTTCTAAACACCATTTTGCATCGTCTCATTCTCTTTAAAGTCACTTTAAGCACCTTCTAAACCTCATTTTGCATCGTCTCATTCTCTTTAAAGTCACTTTAAGCACCTTCTAAACACCATTTTGCATCGTCTCATTCTCTTTAAAGTCACTTTAAGCACCTTCTAAACCTCATTTTGCATCGTCTCATTCTCTTTAAAGTCACTTTAAGCACCTTCTAAACCTCATTTTGCATCGTCTCATTCTCTTTAAAGTCACTTTAAGCACCTTCTAAACCTCATTTTGCATCGTCTCATTCTCTTTAAAGTCACCTTAAGCACCTTCTAAAGACCATTTTGCATCGTCTCATTCTCTTTAAAGTCACTTTAAGCACCTTCTAAACACCATTTTGCATCGTCTCATTCTCTTTAAAGTCACTTTAAGCACCTTCTAAACCTCATTTTGCATCGTCTCATTCTCTTTAAAGTCACTTTAAGCACCTTCTAAACCTCATTTTGCATCGTCTCATTCTCTTTAAAGTCACTTTAAGCACCTTCTAAACACCATTTTGCATCGTCTCATTCTCTTTAAAGTCACTTTAAGCACCTTCTAAACCTCATTTTGCATCGTCTCATTCTCTTTAAAGTCACCTTAAGCACCTTCTAAACCTCATTTTGCATCGTCTCATTCTCTTTAAAGTCACTTTAAGCACCTTCTAAACCTCATTTTGCATCGTCTCATTCTCTTTAAAGTCACTTCAAGCACCTTTCAAACCTCATTTTGCATCGTCTCATTCTCTTTAAAGTCACCTTAAGCACCTTCTAAACACCATTTTGCATCGTCTCATTCTCTTTAAAGTCACTTTAAGCACCTTCTAAACACCATTTTGCATCGTCTCATTCTCTTTAAAGTCACTTTAAGCACCTTCTAAACACCATTTTGCATCGTCTCATTCTCTTTAAAGTCACTTTAAGCACCTTCTAAACCTCATTTTGCATCGTCTCATTCTCTTTAAAGTCACTTTAAGCACCTTCTAAACACCATTTTGCATCGTCTCATTCTCTTTAAAGTCACTTTAAGCACCTTCTAAACACCATTTTGCATCGTCTCATTCTCTTTAAAGTCACCTTAAGCACCTTCTAAACCTCATTTTGCATCGTCTCATTCTCTTTAAAGTCACCTTAAGCACCTTCTAAACACCATTTTGCATCGTCTCATTCTCTTTAAAGTCACTTTAAGCACCTTCTAAACACCATTTTGCATCGTCTCATTCTCTTTAAAGTCACTTTAAGCACCTTCTAAACCTCATTTTGCATCGTCTCATTCTCTTTAAAGTCACTTTAAGCACCTTCTAAACCTCATTTTGCATCGTCTCATTCTCTTTAAAGTCACTTTAAGCACCTTCTAAACCTCATTTTGCATCGTCTCATTCTCTTTAAAGTCACCTTAAGCACCTTCTAAACACCATTTTGCATCGTCTCATTCTCTTTAAAGTCACCTTAAGCACCTTCTAAACCTCATTTTGCATCGTCTCATTCTCTTTAAAGTCACTTTAAGCACCTTCTAAACACCATTTTGCATCGTCTCATTCTCTTTAAAGTCACTTTAAGCACCTTCTAAACCTCATTTTGCATCGTCTCATTCTCTTTAAAGTCACCTTAAGCACCTTCTAAACACCATTTTGCATCGTCTCATTCTCTTTAAAGTCACTTTAAGCACCTTCTAAACCTCATTTTGCATCGTCTCATTCTCTTTAAAGTCACTTTAAGCACCTTCTAAACCTCATTTTGCATCGTCTCATTCTCTTTAAAGTCACTTTAAGCACCTTCTAAACCACATTTTGCATCGTCTCATTCTCTTTAAAGTCACTTTAAGCACCTTCTAAACCTCATTTTGCATCGTCTCATTCTCTTTAAAGTCACTTTAAGCACCTTCTAAACACCATTTTGCATCGTCTCATTCTCTTTAAAGTCACTTTAAGCACCTTCTAAACCTCATTTTGCATCGTCTCATTCTCTTTAAAGTCACCTTAAGCACCTTCTAAACACCATTTTGCATCGTCTCATTCTCTTTAAAGTCACTTTAAGCACCTTCTAAACACCATTTTGCATCGTCTCATTCTCTTTAAAGTCACCTTAAGCACCTTCTAAACACCATTTTGCATCGTCTCATTCTCTTTAAAGTCACTTTAAGCACCTTCTAAACCTCATTTTGCATCGTCTCATTCTCTTTAAAGTCACTTTAAGCACCTTCTAAACCTCATTTATCATCGTCTCATTCTCTTTAAAGTCACTTTAAGCACCTTCTAAACCTCATTTTGCATCGTCTCATTCTCTTTAAAGTCACTTTAAGCACCTTCTAAACCTCATTTTGCATCGTCTCATTCTCTTTAAAGTCACCTTAAGCACCTTCTAAACACCATTTTGCATCGTCTCATTCTCTTTAAAGTCACTTTAAGCACCTTCTAAACACCATTTTGCATCGTCTCATTCTCTTTAAAGTCACTTTAAGCACCTTCTAAACCTCATTTTGCATCGTCTCATTCTCTTTAAAGTCACCTTAAGCACCTTTCAAACACCATTTTGCATCGTCTCATTCTCTTTAAAGTCACTTTATGCACCTTCTAAACCTCATTTTGCATCGTCTCATTCTCTTTAAAGTCACCTTAAGCACCTTCTAAACCTCATTTTGCATCGTCTCATTCTCTTTAAAGTCACCTTAAGCACCTTCTAAACCTCATTTTGCATCGTCTCATTCTCTTTAAAGTCACTTTAAGCACCTTCTAAACACCATTTTGCATCGTCTCATTCTCTTTAAAGTCACCTTAACCACCTTCTAAACACCGTTTTGCATCGTCTCATTCTCTTTAAAGTCACTTTAAGCACCTTCTAAACACCATTTTGCATCGTCTCATTCTCTTTAAAGTCACTTTAAGCACCTTCTAAACCTCATTTTGCATCGTCTCATTCTCTTTAAAGTCACTTTAAGCACCTTCTAAACCTCATTTTGCATCGTCTCATTCTCTTTAAAGTCACCTTAAGCACCTTCTAAACCTCATTTTGCATCGTCTCATTCTCTTTAAAGTCACCTTAAGCACCTTCTAAACACCATTTTGCATCGTCTCATTCTCTTTAAAGTCACTTTAAGCACCTTCTCAACACCATTTTGCATCGTCTCATTCTCTTTAAAGTCACTTTAAGCACCTTCTAAACCTCATTTTGCATCGTCTCATTCTCTTTAAAGTCACCTTAAGCACCTTCTAAACACCATTTTGCATCGTCTCATTCTCTTTAAAGTCAATTTAAGCACCTTCTAAACCTCATTTTGCATCGTCTCATTCTCTTTAAAGTCACCTTAAGCACCTTCTAAAGACCATTTTGCATCGTCTCATTCTCTTTAAAGTCACCTTAAGCACCTTCTAAACACCATTTTGCATCGTCTCATTCTCTTTAAAGTCACTTTAAGCACCTTCTAAACCTCATTTTGCATCGTCTCATTCTCTTTAAAGTCACTTTAAGCACCTTCTAAACACCATTTTGCATCGTCTCATTCTCTTTAAAGTCACTTTAAGCACCTTCTAAACCTCATTTTGCATCGTCTCATTCTCTTTAAAGTCACCTTAAGCACCTTCTAAACCTCATTTTGCATCGTCTCATTCTCTTTAAAGTCACCTTAAGCACCTTCTAAACCTCATTTTGCATCGTCTCATTCTCTTTAAAGTCACTTTAAGCACATTGTAAACCTCATTTATCATCGTCTCATTCTCTTTAAAGTCACTTTAAGCACATTGTAAACCTCATTTATCATCGTCTCATTCTCTTTAAAGTCACTTTAAGCACATTGTAAACCTCATTTATCATCGTCTCATTCTCTTTAAAGTCACTTTAAGCACCTTCTAAACCTCATTTTGCATCGTCTCATTCTCTTTAAAGTCACTTTAAGCACCTTCTAAACCTCATTTTGCATCGTCTCATTCTCTTTAAAGTCACTTTAAGCACCTTCTAAACACCATTTTGCATCGTCTCATTCTCTTTAAAGTCACTTTAAGCACCTTCTAAACCTCATTTTGCATCGTCTCATTCTCTTTAAAGTCACCTTAAGCACCTTCTAAACCTCATTTTGCATCGTCTCATTCTCTTTAAAGTCACTTTAAGCACCTTCTAAACCTCATTTTGCATCGTCTCATTCTCTTTAAAGTCACTTTAAGCACCTTCTAAACCTCATTTTGCATCGTCTCATTCTCTTTAAAGTCACTTTAAGCACCTTCCAAACCTCATTTTGCATCGTCTCATTCTCTTTAAAGTCACTTTAAGCACCTTCTAAACACCATTTTGCATCGTCTCATTCTCTTTAAAGTCACTTTAAGCACCTTCTAAACACCATTTTGCATCGTCTCATTCTCTTTAAAGTCACTTTAAGCACCTTCTAAACCTCATTTTGCATCGTCTCATTCTCTTTAAAGTCACTTTAAGCACCTTCTAAACCTCATTTTGCATCGTCTCATTCTCTTTAAAGTCACTTTAAGCACCTTCTAAACCTCATTTTGCATCGTCTCATTCTCTTTAAAGTCACTTTAAGCACCTTCTAAACTTCATTTTGCATCGTCTCATTCTCTTTAAAGTCACTTTAAGCACCTTCTAAACCTCATTTTGCATCGTCTCATTCTCTTTAAAGTCACTTTAAGCACCTTCTAAACACCATTTTGCATCGTCTCATTCTCTTTAAAGTCACTTTAAGCACCTTCTAAACCTCATTTTGCATCGTCTCATTCTCTTTAAAGTCACTTTAAGCACCTTCTAAACCTCATTTTGCATCGTCTCATTCTCTTTAAAGTCACTTTAAGCACCTTCTAAAGACCATTTTGCATCGTCTCATTCTCTTTAAAGTCACTTTAAGCACCTTCTAAACCTCATTTTGCATCGTCTCATTCTCTTTAAAGTCACTTTAAGCACCTTCTAAACCTCATTTTGCATCGTCTCATTCTCTTTAAAGTCACTTTAAGCACCTTCTAAACACCATTTTGCATCGTCTCATTCTCTTTAAAGTCACTTTAAGCACCTTCTAAACCTCATTTTGCATCGTCTCATTCTCTTTAAAGTCACCTTAAGCACCTTTTAAACCTCATTTTGCATCGTCTCATTCTCTTTAAAGTCACCTTAAGCACCTTCTAAACACCATTTTGCATCGTCTCATTCTCTTTAAAGTCACTTTAAGCACCTTCTAAACACCATTTTGCATCGTCTCATTCTCTTTAAAGTCACTTTAAGCACCTTCTAAACCTCATTTTGCATCGTCTCATTCTCTTTAAAGTCACTTTAAGCACCTTCTAAACACCATTTTGCATCGTCTCATTCTCTTTAAAGTCACTTTAAGCACCTTCTAAACCTCATTTTGCATCGTCTCATTCTCTTTAAAGTCACTTTAAGCACCTTCTAAACACCATTTTGCATCGTCTCATTCTCTTTAAAGTCACTTTAAGCACCTTCTAAACACCATTTTGCATCGTCTCATTCTCTTTAAAGTCACCTTAAGCACCTTCTAAACCTCATTTTGCATCGTCTCATTCTCTTTAAAGTCACCTTAAGCACCTTCTAAACCTCATTTTGCATCGTCTCATTCTCTTTAAAGTCACTTTAAGCACCTTCTAAACCTCATTTTGCATCGTCTCATTCTCTTTAAAGTCACCTTAAGCACCTTCTAAACACCATTTTGCATCGTCTCATTCTCTTTAAAGTCACCTTAAGCACCTTCTAAACCTCATTTTGCATCGTCTCATTCTCTTTAAAGTCACCTTAAGCACCTTCTAAACACCATTTTGCATCGTCTCATTCTCTTTAAAGTCACTTTAAGCACCTTCTAAACACCATTTTGCATCGTCTCATTCTCTTTAAAGTCACTTTAAGCACCTTCTAAACCTCATTTTGCATCGTCTCATTCTCTTTAAAGTCACTTTATGCACCTTCTAAACACCATTTTGCATCGTCTCATTCTCTTTAAAGTCACTTTAAGCACCTTCTAAACCTCATTTTGCATCGTCTCATTCTCTTTAAAGTCACTTTAAGCACCTTCTAAACACCATTTTGCATCGTCTCATTCTCTTTAAAGTCACTTTAAGCACCTTCTAAACCTCATTTTGCATCGTCTCATTCTCTTTAAAGTCACTTTAAGCACCTTCTAAACCTCATTTTGCATCGTCTCATTCTCTTTAAAGTCACCTTAAGCACCTTCTAAACACCATTTTGCATCGTCTCATTCTCTTTAAAGTCACTTTAAGCACCTTCTAAACACCATTTTGCATCGTCTCATTCTCTTTAAAGTCACCTTAAGCACCTTCTAAACACCATTTTGCATCGTCTCATTCTCTTTAAAGTCACTTTAAGCACCTTCTAAACCTCATTTTGCATCGTCTCATTCTCTTTAAAGTCACCTTAAGCACCTTCTAAACCTCATTTTGCATCGTCTCATTCTCTTTAAAGTCACTTTAAGCACCTTCTAAACCTCATTTTGCATCGTCTCATTCTCTTTAAAGTCACTTTAAGCACCTTCTAAACACCATTTTGCATCGTCTCATTCTCTTTAAAGTCACTTTAAGCACCTTCTAAACACCATTTTGCATCGTCTCATTCTCTTTAAAGTCACTTTAAGCACCTTCTAAACACCATTTTGCATCGTCTCATTCTCTTTAAAGTCACTTTAAGCACCTTCTAAACCTCATTTTGCATCGTCTCATTCTCTTTAAAGTCACTTTAAGCACCTTCTAAACACCATTTTGCATCGTCTCATTCTCTTTAAAGTCACTTTAAGCACCTTCTAAACACCATTTTGCATCGTCTCATTCTCTTTAAAGTCACCTTAAGCACCTTCTAAACCTCATTTTGCATCGTCTCATTCTCTTTAAAGTCACCTTAAGCACCTTCTAAACACCATTTTGCATCGTCTCATTCTCTTTAAAGTCACTTTAAGCACCTTCTAAACCTCATTTTGCATCGTCTCATTCTCTTTAAAGTCACTTTAAGCACCTTCTAAACCTCATTTTGCATCGTCTCATTCTCTTTAAAGTCACCTTAAGCACCTTCTAAACACCATTTTGCATCGTCTCATTCTCTTTAAAGTCACCTTAAGCACCTTCTAAACCTCATTTTGCATCGTCTCATTCTCTTTAAAGTCACTTTAAGCACCTTCTAAACACCATTTTGCATCGTCTCATTCTCTTTAAAGTCACTTTAAGCACCTTCTAAACCTCATTTTGCATCGTCTCATTCTCTTTAAAGTCACCTTAAGCACCTTCTAAACACCATTTTGCATCGTCTCATTCTCTTTAAAGTCACTTTAAGCACCTTCTAAACCTCATTTTGCATCGTCTCATTCTCTTTAAAGTCACCTTAAGCACCTTCTAAACACCATTTTGCATCGTCTCATTCTCTTTAAAGTCACATTAAGCACCTTCTAAACACCATTTTGCATCGTCTCATTCTCTTTAAAGTCACCTTAAGCACCTTCTAAACACCATTTTGCATCGTCTCATTCTCTTTAAAGTCACTTTAAGCACCTTCTAAACCTCATTTTGCATCGTCTCATTCTCTTTAAAGTCACTTTAAGCACCTTCTAAACCTCATTTTGCATCGTCTCATTCTCTTTAAAGTCACCTTAAGCACCTTCTAAACACCATTTTGCATCGTCTCATTCTCTTTAAAGTCACTTTAAGCACCTTCTAAACACCATTTTGCATCGTCTCATTCTCTTTAAAGTCACTTTAAGCACCTTCTAAACCTCATTTTGCATCGTCTCATTCTCTTTAAAGTCACTTTAAGCACCTTCTAAACACCATTTTGCATCGTCTCATTCTCTTTAAAGTCACTTTAAGCACCTTCTAAACCTCATTTTGCATCGTCTCATTCTCTTTAAAGTCACCTTAAGCACCTTTCAAACACCATTTTGCATCGTCTCATTCTCTTTAAAGTCACTTTAAGCACCTTCTAAACCTCATTTTGCATCGTCTCATTCTCTTTAAAGTCACTTTAAGCACCTTCTAAACCTCATTTTGCATCGTCTCATTCTCTTTAAAGTCACCTTAAGCACCTTCTAAACCTCATTTTGCATCGTCTCATTCTCTTTAAAGTCACTTTAAGCACCTTCTAAACACCATTTTGCATCGTCTCATTCTCTTTAAAGTCACCTTAAGCACCTTCTAAACACCATTTTGCATCGTCTCATTCTCTTTAAAGTCACTTTAAGCACCTTCTAAACACCATTTTGCATCGTCTCATTCTCTTTAAAGTCACTTTAAGCACCTTCTAAACCTCATTTTGCATCGTCTCATTCTCTTTAAAGTCACTTTAAGCACCTTCTAAACCTCATTTTGCATCGTCTCATTCTCTTTAAAGTCACCTTAAGCACCTTCTAAACCTCATTTTGCATCGTCTCATTCTCTTTAAAGTCACCTTAAGCACCTTCTAAACCTCATTTTGCATCGTCTCATTCTCTTTAAAGTCACTTTAAGCACCTTCTAAACACCATTTTGCATCGTCTCATTCTCTTTAAAGTCACTTTAAGCACCTTCTAAACCTCATTTTGCATCGTCTCATTCTCTTTAACGTCACTTTAAGCACCTTCTAAACACCATTTTGCATCGTCTCATTCTCTTTAAAGTCACTTTAAGCACCTTCTAAACCTCATTTTGCATCGTCTCATTCTCTTTAAAGTCACCTTAAGCACCTTCTAAACACCATTTTGCATCGTCTCATTCTCTTTAAAGTCACTTTAAGCACCTTCTAAACACCATTTTGCATCGTCTCATTCTCTTTAAAGTCACCTTAAGCACCTTCTAAACACCATTTTGCATCGTCTCATTCTCTTTAAAGTCACCTTAAGCACCTTCTAAACACCATTTTGCATCGTCTCATTCTCTTTAAAGTCACCTTAAGCACCTTCTAAACCTCATTTTGCATCGTCTCATTCTCTTTAACGTCACTTTAAGCACCTTCTAAACACCATTTTGCATCGTCTCATTCTCTTTAAAGTCACCTTAAGCACCTTCTAAACACCATTTTGCATCGTCTCATTCGCTTTAAAGTCACTTTAAGCACCTTCTAAACCTCATTTTGCATCGTCTCATTCTCTTTAAAGTCACCTTAAGCACCTTCTAAACCTCATTTTGCATCGTCTCATTCTCTTTAAAGTCACCTTAAGCACCTTCTTAACCTCATTTTGCATCGTCTCATTCTCTTTAAAGTCACCTTAAGCACCTTCTAAACCTCATTTTGCATCGTCTCATTCTCTTTAAAGTCACTTTAAGCACCTTCTAAACACCATTTTGCATCGTCTCATTCTCTTTAAAGTCACTTTAAGCACCTTCTAAACCTCATTTTGCATCGTCTCATTCTCTTTAAAGTCACCTTAAGCACCTTCTAAACCTCATTTTGCATCGTCTCATTCTCTTTAAAGTCACTTTAAGCACCTTCTAAACACCATTTTGCATCGTCTCATTCTCTTTAAAGTCACCTTAAGCACCTTCTAAACACCATTTTGCATCGTCTCATTCTCTTTAAAGTCACTTTAAGCACCTTCTAAACACCATTTTGCATCGTCTCATTCTCTTTAAAGTCACTTTAAGCACCTTCTAAACCTCATTTTGCATCGTCTCATTCTCTTTAAAGTCACTTTAAGCACCTTCTAAACCTCATTTTGCATCGTCTCATTCTCTTTAAAGTCACCTTAAGCACCTTCTAAACCTCATTTTGCATCGTCTCATTCTCTTTAAAGTCACCTTAAGCACCTTCTAAACCTCATTTTGCATCGTCTCATTCTCTTTAAAGTCACCTTAAGCACCTTCTAAACCTCATTTTGCATCGTCTCATTCTCTTTAAAGTCACCTTAAGCACCTTCTAAACACCATTTTGCATCGTCTCATTCTCTTTAAAGTCACCTTAAGCACCTTCTAAACACCATTTTGCATCGTCTCATTCTCTTTAAAGTCACCTTAAGCACCTTCTAAACCTCATTTTGCATCGTCTCATTCTCTTTAAAGTCACCTTAAGCACCTTCTAAACACCATTTTGCATC
>NW_026525250.1:0-54208 GCF_943734705.1 Anopheles coustani
AAGAGAATGAGACGATGCAAAATGAGGTTTAGAAGGTGCTTTAAAGTGACTTTAAAGAGAATGAGACGATGCAAAATGGTGTTTAGAAGGTGCTTAAGGTGACTTTTAAAGAGAATGAGACGATGCAAAATGAGGTTTAGAAGGTGCTTAAAGTGACTTTAAAGAGAATGAGACGATGCAAAATGGTGTTTAGAAGGTGCTTAAAGTGACTTTAAAGAGAATGAGACGATGCAAAATGGTGTTTAGAAGGTGCTTAAGGTGACTTTAAAGAGAATGAGACGATGCAAAATGGTGTTTAGAAGGTGCTTAAAGTGACTTTAAAGAGAATGAGACGATGCAAAATGAGGTTTAGAAGGTGCTTAAGGTGACTTTAAAGAGAATGAGACGATGCAAAATGAGGTTTAGAAGGTGCTTAAGGTGACTTTAAAGAGAATGAGACGATGCAAAATGAGGTTTAGAAGGTGCTTAAGGTGACTTTAAAAGAGAATGAGACGATGCAAAATGAGGTTTAGAAGGTGCTTAAGGTGACTTTAAAGAGAATGAGACGATGCAAAATGAGGTTTAGAAGGTGCTTAAAGTGACTTTAAAGAGAATGAGACGATGCCAAATGGTGTTTAGAAGGTGCTTAAAGTGACTTTAAAGAGAATGAGACGATGCAAAATGGTGTTTAGAAGGTGCTTAAGGTGACTTTAAAGAGAATGAGACGATGCAAAATGGTGTTTTAGAAGGTGCTTAAGGTGACTTTAAAGAGAATGAGACGATGCAAAATGGTGTTTAGAAGGTGCTTAAGGTGACTTTAAAGAGAATGAGACGATGCAAAATGAGGTTTAGAAGGTGCTTAAAGTGACTTTAAAGAGAATGAGACGATGCAAAATGAGGTTTAGAAGGTGCTTAAGGTGACTTTAAAGAGAATGAGACGATGCAAAATTGGTGTTTAGAAGGTGCTTAAAGTGACTTTAAAGAGAATGAGACGATGCAAAATGAGGTTTAGAAGGTGCTTAAGGTGACTTTAAAGAGAATGAGACGATGCAAAATGAGGTTTAGAAGGTGCTTAAGGTGACTTTAAAGAGAATGAGACGATGCAAAATGAGGTTTAGAAGGTGCTTAAGGTGACTTTAAAGAGAATGAGACGATGCAAAATGAGGTTTAGAAGGTGCTTAAGGTGACTTTAAAGAGAATGAGACGATGCAAAATGGTGTTTAGAAGGTGCTTAAGGTGACTTTAAAGAGAATGAGACGATGCAAAATGGTGTTTAGAAGGTGCTTAAGGTGACTTTAAAGAGAATGAGACGATGCAAAATGGTGTTTAGAAGGTGCTTAAGGTGACTTTAAAGAGAATGAGACGATGCAAAATGGTGTTTAGAAGGTGCTTAAAGTGACTTTAAAGAGAATGAGACGATGCAAAATGAGGTTTAGAAGGTGCTTAAAGTGACTTTAAAGAGAATGAGACGATGCAAAATGAGGTTTAGAAGGTGCTTAAGGTGACTTTAAAGAGAATGAGACGATGCAAAATGGTGTTTAGAAGGTGCTTTAAAGTCACTTTAAAGAGAATGAGACGATGCAAAATGGTGTTTAGAAGGTGCTTAAGGTGACTTTAAAGAGAATGAGACGATGCAAAATGGTGTTTAGAAGGTGCTTAAAGTGACTTTAAAGAGAATGAGACGATGCAAAATGAGGTTTAGAAGGTGCTTAAGGTGACTTTAAAGAGAATGAGACGATGCAAAATGGTGTTTAGAAGCTGCTTAAGGTGACTTTAAAGAGAATGAGACGATGCAAAATGGTGTTTAGAAGGTGCTTAAAGTGACTTCAAAGAGAATGAGACGATGCAAAATGGTGTTTAGAAGGTGCTTAAGGTGACTTTAAAGAGAATGAGACGATGCAAAATGGTGTTTAGAAGGTGCTTAAAGTGACTTGAAAGAGAATGAGACGATGCAAAATGAGGTTTAGAAGGTGCTTAAGGTGACTTTAAAAGAGAATGAGACGATGCAAAATGGTGCTTTAGAAGGTGCTTAAGGTGACTTTAAAGAGAATGAGACGATGCAAAAATGGTGTTTTAGAAGGTGCTTATAAAGTGACTTTAAAGAGAATGAGACGATGCAAAATGGTGTTTAGAAGGTGCTTAAGGTGACTTTAAAGAGAATGAAGACGATGCAAAATGGTGTTTAGAAGGTGCTTAAGGTGACTTTAAAGAGAATGAGACGATGCAAAATGGTGTTTAGAAGGTGCTTAAAGTGACTTTAAAGAGAATGAGACGATGCAAAATGAGGTTTAGAAGGTGCTTAAGGTGACTTTAAAGAGAATGAGACGATGCAAAATGGTGTTTAGAAGGTGCTTAAAGTGACTTTTAAAAGAGAATGAGACGATGCAAAATGGTGTTTAGAAGGTGCTTAAGGTGACTTTAAAGAGAATGAGACGATGCAAAATGAGGTTTAGAAGGTGCTTAAGGTGACTTTAAAGAGAATGAGACGATGCAAAATGGTGTTTAGAAGGTGCTTAAAGTGACTTTAAAGAGAATGAGACGATGCAAAATGGTGTTTAGAAGGTGCTTAAGGTGACTTTAAAGAGAATGAGACGATGCAAAATGAGGTTTAGAAGGTGCTTAAGGTGACTTTAAAGAGAATGAGACGAAGCAAAATGGTGTTTAGAAGGTGCTTAAAGTGACTTTAAAGAGAATGAGACGATGCAAAATGAGGTTTAGAAGGTGCTTAAAGTGACTTTAAAGAGAATGAGACGATGCAAAATGAGGTTTAGAAGGTGCTTAAGGTGACTTTAAAGAGAATGAGACGATGCAAAATGGTGTTTAGAAGGTGCTTAAAGTGACTTTAAAGAGAATGAGACGATGCAAAATGGTGTTTAGAAGGTGCTTAAAGTGACTTTAAAGAGAATGAGACGATGCAAAATGGTGTTTAGAAGGTGCTTAAAGTGACTTTAAAGAGAATGAGACGATGCAAAATGAGGTTTAGAAGGTGCTTAAGGTGACTTTAAAGAGAATGAGACGATGCAAAATGGTGTTTAGAAGGTGCTTAAGGTGACTTTTAAAGAGAATGAGACGATGCAAAATGAGGTTTAGAAGGTGCTTAAGGTGACTTTAAAGAGAATGAGACGATGCAAAATGGTGTTTAGAAGGTGCTTAAGGTGACTTTAAAGAGAATGAGACGATGCAAAATGGTGTTTTAGAAGGTGCTTAAAGTGACTTTAAAGAGAATGAGACGATGCAAAATGAGGTTTAGAAGGTGCTTAAGGTGACTTTAAAGAGAATGAGACGATGCAAAATGGTGTTTAGAAGGTGCTTAAGGTGACTTTAAAGAGAATGAGACGATGCAAAATGGTGTTTAGAAGGTGCTTAAGGTGACTTTAAAGAGAATGAGACGATGCAAAATGGTGTTTTAGAAGGTGCTTAAGGTGACTTTAAAGAGAATGAGACGATGCAAAATGGTGTTTAGAAGGTGCTTAAGGTGACTTTAAAGAGAATGAGACGATGCAAAATGGTGTTTAGAAGGTGCTTAAGGTGACTTTAAAGAGAATGAGACGATGCAAAATGGTGTTTTAGAAGGTGCTTAAGGTGACTTTAAAGAGAATGAGACGATGCAAAATGAGGTTTAGAAGGTGCTTAAAGTGACTTTAAAGAGAATGATACGATGCAAAATGGTGTTTAGAAGGTGCTTAAGGTGACTTTAAAGAGAATGAGACGATGCAAAATGAGGTTTAGAAGGTGCTTAAAGTGACTTTAAAGAGAATGAGACGATGCAAAATGGTGTTTAGAAGGTGCTTAAGGTGACTTTAAAGAGAATGAGACGATGCAAAATGAGGTTTAGAAGGTGCTTAAGGTGACTTTAAAGAGAATGAGACGATGCAAAATGAGGTTTAGAAGGTGCTTAAAGTGACTTTAAAGAGAATGAGACGATGCAAAATGAGGTGTAGAAGGTGCTTAAGGTGACTTTAAAGAGAATGAGACGATGCAAAATGAGGTTTAGAAGGTGCTTAAGGTGACTTTAAAGAGAATGAGACGATGCAAAATGGTGTTTAGAAGGTGCTTAAGGTGACTTTAAAGAGAATGAGACGATGCAAAAATGAGGTTTAGAAGGTGCTTAAGGTGACTTTAAAGAGAATGAGACGATGCAAAAATGAGGTTTAGAAGGTGCTTAAGGTGACTTTAAAGAGAATGAGACGATGCAAAATGAGGTTTAGAAGGTGCTTAAGGTGACTTTAAAGAGAATGAGACGATGCAAAATGAGGTTTAGAAGGTGCTTTAAGGTGACTTTTAAAGAGAATGAGACGATGCAAAATGGTGTTTAGAAGGTGCTTAAAGTGACTTTTAAAGAGAATGAGACGATGCAAAATGGTGTGTTAGAAGGTGCTTAAGGTGACTTTAAAGAGAATGAGACGATGCAAAATGGTGTTTAGAAGGTGCTTAAGGTGACTATAAAGAGAATGAGACGATGCAAAATGGTGTTTAGAAGGTGCTTAAAGTGACTTTAAAGAGAATGAGACGATGCAAAATGGTGTTTAGAAGGTGCTTAAGGTGACTTTAAAGAGAATGAGACGATGCAAAATGGTGTTTAGAAGGTGCTTAAGGTGACTTTAAGGAGAATGAGACGATGCAAAATGGTGTTTAGAAGGTGCTTAAGGTGACTTTAAAGAGAATGAGACGATGCAAAATGGTGTTTAGAAGGTGCTTAAGCTGACTTTAAAGAGAATGAGACGATGCAAAATGGTGTTTAGAAGGTGCTTAAGGTGACTTTAAAGAGAATGAGACGATGCAAAATGGTGTTTAGAAGGTGCTTAAGGTGACTTTAAAGAGAATGAGACGATGCAAAATGGTGTTTAGAAGGTGCTTAAGGTGACTTTAAAGAGAATGAGACGATGCAAAATGAGGTTTAGAAGGTGCTTAAGGTGACTTTAAAGAGAATGAGACGATGCAAAATGAGGTTTTAGAAGGTGCTTAAAGTGACTTTAAAGAAGAATGAGACGATGCAAAATGGTGTTTAGAAGGTGCTTAAGGTGACTTTAAAAAGAATGAGACGATGCAAAATGGTGTTTTAGAAGGTGCTTAAGGTGACTTTAAAAGAGAATGAGACGATGCAAAATGGTGTTTAGAAGGTGCTTAAGGTGACTTTAAAGAGAATGAGACGATGCAAAATGAGGTTTAGAAGGTGCTTAAAGTGACTTTAAAGAGAATGAGACGATGCAAAATGGTGTTTAGAAGGTGCTTAAGGTGACTTTAAAGAGAATGAGACGATGCAAAAATGAGGTTTAGAAGGTGCTTAAAGTGACTTTAAAGAGAATGAGACGATGCAAAATGGTGTTTAGAAGGTGCTTAAGGTGACTTTAAAGAGAATGAGACGATGCAAAAATGAGGTTTAGAAGGTGCTTAAGGTGACTTTTAAAGAGAATGAGACGATGCAAAATGGTGTTTAGAAGGTGCTTAAGGTGACTTTAAAGAGAATGAGACGATGCAAAATGGTGTTTAGAAGGTGCTTAAGGTGACTTTAAAGAGAATGAGACGATGCAAAATGAGGTTTAGAAGGTGCTTAAAGTGACTTTAAAGAGAATGAGACGATGCAAAATGGTGTTTAGAAGGTGCTTAAGGTGACTTTAAAGAGAATGAGACGATGCAAAATGAGGTTTAGAAGGTGCTTAAGGTGACTTTAAAGAGAATGAGACGATGCAAAATGAGGTTTAGAAGGTGCTTAAAGTGACTTTAAAGAGAATGAGACGATGCAAAATGAGGTTTAGAAGGTGCTTAAGGTGACTTTAAAGAGAATGAGACGATGCAAAATGAGGTTTAGAAGGTGCTTAAGGTGACTTTAAAGAGAATGAGACGATGCAAAATGAGGTTTAGAAGGTGCTTAAGGTGACTTTAAAGAGAATGAGACGATGCAAAATGAGGTTTAGAAGGTGCTTAAAGTGACTTTAAAGAGAATGAGACGATGCAAAATGGTGTTTAGAAGGTGCTTAAAGTGACTTTAAAGAGAATGAGACGATGCAAAATGAGGTTTAGAAGGTGCTTAAAGTGACTTTAAAGAGAATGAGACGATGCAAAATGAGGTTTAGAAGGTGCTTAAAGTGACTTTAAAGAGAATGAGACGATGCAAAATGGTGTTTAGAAGGTGCTTAAAGTGACTTTAAAGAGAATGAGACGATGCAAAATGGTGTTTAGAAGGTGCTTAAGGTGACTTTAAAGAGAATGAGACGATGCAAAAATGAGGTTTAGAAGGTGCTTAAGGTGACTTTAAAGAGAATGAGACGATGCAAAATGAGGTTTAGAAGGTGCTTAAGGTGACTTTAAAGAGAATGAGACGATGCAAAATGAGGTTTAGAAGGTGCTTAAAGTGACTTTAAAGAGAATGAGACGATGCAAAATGGTGTTTAGAAGGTGCTTAAAGTGACTTTAAAGAGAATGAGACGATGCAAAATGGTGTTTAGAAGGTGCTTAAAGTGACTTTAAAGAGAATGAGACGATGCAAAATGGTGTTTTAGAAGGTGCTTAAGGTGACTTTAAAGAGAATGAGACGATGCAAAATGAGGTTTAGAAGGTGCTTAAGGTGACTTTTAAAGAGAATGAGACGATGCAAAATGGTGTTTAGAAGGTGCTTAAGGTGACTTTAAAGAGAATGAGACGATGCAAAATGAGGTTTAGAAGGTGCTTAAAAGTGACTTTAAAGAGAATGAGACGATGCAAAATGGTGTTTAGAAGGTGCTTAAAGTGACTTTAAAGAGAATGAGTCGATGCAAAATGGTGTTTAGAAGGTGCTTAAAGTGACTTTAAAGAGAATGAGACGATGCAAAATGAGGTTTAGAAGGTGCTTAAAGTGACTTTAAAGAGAATGAGACGATGCAAAATGGTGTTTAGAAGGTGCTTAAAGTGACTTTAAAGAGAATGAGACGATGCAAAATGAGGTTTAGAAGGTGCTTAAAGTGACTTTAAAGAGAATGAGACGATGCAAAATGAGGTTTAGAAGGTGCTTAAGGTGACTTTAAAGAGAATGAGACGATGCAAAATGGTGTTTAGAAGGTGCTTAAGGTGACTTTAAAGAGAATGAGACGATGCAAAATGGTGTTTAGAAGGTGCTTAAAGTGACTTTAAAGAGAATGAGACGATGCAAAATGAGGTTTAGAAGGTGCTTAAAGTGACTTTAAAGAGAATGAGACGATGCAAAATGGTGTTTAGAAGGTGCTTAAGGTGACTTTAAAGAGAATGAGACGATGCAAAATGGTGTTTAGAAGGTGCTTAAAGTGACTTTAAAGAGAATGAGACGATGCAAAATGAGGTTTAGAAGGTGCTTAAGGTGACTTTAAAGAGAATGAGACGATGCAAAATGGTGTTTAGAAGGTGCTTAAAGTGACTTTAAAGAGAATGAGACGATGCAAAATGGTGTTTAGAAGGTGCTTAAAGTGACTTTAAAGAGAATGAGACGATGCAAAATGGTGTTTAGAAGGTGCTTAAAGTGACTTTAAAGAGAATGAGACGATGCAAAATGGTGTTTAGAAGGTGCTTAAGGTGACTTTAAAGAGAATGAGACGATGCAAAATGGTGTTTAGAAGGTGCTTAAGGTGACTTTAAAGAGAATGAGACGATGCAAAATGGTGTTTAGAAGGTGCTTAAAGTGACTTTAAAGAGAATGAGACGATGCAAAATGGTGTTTAGAAGGTGCTTAAGGTGACTTTAAAGAGAATGAGACCATGCAAAATGGTGTTTAGAAGGTGCTTAAGGTGACTTTAAAGAGAATGAGACGATGCAAAATGAGGTTTAGAAGGTGTTTAAGGTGACTTTAAAGAGAATGAGACGATGCAAAATGGTGTTTTGAAGGTGCTTAAGGTGACTTTAAAGAGAATGAGACGATGCAAAATGGTGTTTAGAAGGTGCTTAAGGTGACTTTAAAGAGAATGAGACGATGCAAAATGAGGTTTAGAAGGTGCTTAAGGTGACTTTAAAGAGAATGAGACGATGCAAAATGGTGTTTAGAAGGTGCTTAAGGTGACTTTAAAGAGAATGAGACGATGCAAAATGGTGTTTAGAAGGTGCTTAAGGTGACTTTAAAGAGAATGAGACGATGCAAAATGGTGTTTAGAAGGTGCTTAAGGTGACTTTAAAGAGAATGAGACGATGCAAAATGGTGTTTAGAAGGTGCTTAAGGTGACTTTAAAGAGAATGAGACTATGCAAAATGAGGTTTAGAAGGTGCTTAAGGTGACTTTAAAGAGAATGAGACTATGCAAAATTGTGTTTAGAAGGTGCTTAAGGTGACTTTAAAGAGAATGAGACTATGCAAAATGAGGTTTAGAAGGTGCTTAAGGTGACTTTAAAGAGAATGAGACGATGCAAAATGGTGTTTAGAAGGTGCTTAAGGTGACTTTAAAGAGAATGAGACGATGCAAAATGAGGTTTAGAAGGTGCTTAAGGTGACTTTAAAGAGAATGAGACGATGCAAAATGGTGTTTAGAAGGTGCTTAAAGTGACTTTAAAGAGAATGAGACGATGCAAAATGAGGTTTAGAAGGTGCTTAAGGTGACTTTAAAGAGAATGAGACGATGCAAAATGGTGTTTAGAAGGTGCTTAAGGTGACTTTAAAGAGAATGAGACGATGCAAAATGGTGTTTAGAAGGTGCTTAAGGTGACTTTAAAGAGAATGAGACGATGCAAAATGAGGTTTAGAAGGTGCTTAAGGTGACTTTAAAGAGAATGAGACGATGCAAAATGGTGTTTAGAAGGTGCTTAAGGTGACTTTAAAGAGAATGAGACGATGCAAAATGAGGTTTAGAAGGTGCTTAAGGTGACTTTAAAGAGAATGAGACGATGCAAAATGAGGTTTAGAAGGTGCTTAAGGTGACTTTAAAGAGAGTGAGACGATGCAAAATGAGGTTTAGAAGGTGCTTAAGGTGACTTTAAAGAGAATGAGACGATGCAAAATGGTGTTTAGAAGGTGCTTAAAGTGACTTTAAAGAGAATGAGACGATGCAAAATGGTGTTTAGAAGGTGCTTAAGGTGACTTTAAAGAGAATGAGACGATGCAAAATGGTGTTTAGAAGGTGCTTAAGGTGACTTTAAAGAGAATGAGACGATGCAAAATGGTGTTTAGAAGGTGCTTAAGGTGACTTTAAAGAGAATGAGACGATGCAAAATGAGGTTTAGAAGGTGCTTAAGGTGACTTTAAAGAGAATGAGACGATGCAAAATGGTGTTTAGAAGGTGCTTAAGGTGACTTTAAAGAGAATGAGACGATGCAAAATGAGGTTTAGAAGGTGCTTAAGGTGACTTTAAAGAGAATGAGACGATGCAAAATGGTGTTTAGAAGGTGCTTAAGGTGACTTTAAAGAGAATGAGACGATGCAAAATGAGGTTTAGAAGGTGCTTAAGGTGACTTTAAAGAGAATGAGACGATGCAAAATGGTGTTTAGAAGGTGCTTAAGGTGACTTTAAAGAGAATGAGACGATGCAAAATGGTGTTTAGAAGGTGCTTAAGGTGACTTTAAAGAGAATGAGACGATGCAAAATGGTGTTTAGAAGGTGCTTAAGGTGACTTTAAAGAGAATGAGACGATGCAAAATGGTGTTTAGAAGGTGCTTAAGGTGACTTTAAAGAGAATGAGACGATGCAAAATGAGGTTTAGAAGGTGCTTAAGGTGACTTTAAAGAGAATGAGACGATGCAAAATGAGGTTTAGAAGGTGCTTAAGGTGACTTTAAAGAGAATGAGACGATGCAAAATGGTGTTTAGAAGGTGCTTAAGGTGACTTTAAAGAGAATGAGACGATGCAAAATGGTGTTTAGAAGGTGCTTAAGGTGACTTTAAAGAGAATGAGACGATGCAAAATGAGGTTTAGAAGGTGCTTAAGGTGACTTTAAAGAGAATGAGACGATGCAAAATGGTGTTTAGAAGGTGCTTAAGGTGACTTTAAAGAGAATGAGACGATGCAAAATGAGGTTTAGAAGGTGCTTAAGGTGACTTTAAAGAGAATGAGACGATGCAAAATGGTGTTTAGAAGGTGCTTAAGGTGACTTTAAAGAGAATGAGACGATGCAAAATGAGGTTTAGAAGGTGCTTAAAGTGACTTTAAAGAGAATGAGACGATGCAAAATGGTGTTTAGAAGGTGCTTAAAGTGACTTTAAAGAGAATGAGACGATGCAAAATGAGGTTTAGAAAGTGCTTAAGGTGACTTTAAAGAGAATGAGACGATGCAAAATGAGGTTTAGAAGGTGCTTAAGGTGACTTTAAAGAGAATGAGACGATGCAAAATGAGGTTTAGAAGGTGCTTAAAGTGACTTTAAAGAGAATGAGACGATGCAAAATGAGGTTTAGAAGGTGCTTAAAGTGACTTTAAAGAGAATGAGACGATGCAAAATGAGGTTTAGAAGGTGCTTAAGGTGACTTTAAAGAGAATGAGACGATGCAAAATGGTGTTTAGAAGGTGCTTAAGGTGACTTTAAAGAGAATGAGACGATGCAAAATGGTGTTTAGAAGGTGCTTAAGGTGACTTTAAAGAGAATGAGACGATGCAAAATGAGGTTTAGAAGGTGCTTAAAGTGACTTTAAAGAGAATGAGACGATGCAAAATGGTGTTTAGAAGGTGCTTAAAGTGACTTTAAAGAGAATGAGACGATGCAAAATGGTGTTTAGAAGGTGCTTAAGGTGACTTTAAAGAGAATGAGACGATGCAAAATGAGGTTTAGAAGGTGCTTAAAGTGACTTTAAAGAGAATGAGACGATGCAAAATGGTGTTTAGAAGGTGCTTAAGGTGACTTTAAAGAGAATGAGACTATGCAAAATGAGGTTTAGAAGGTGCTTAAGGTGACTTTAAAGAGAATGAGACTATGCAAAATGGTGTTTAGAAGGTGCTTAAGGTGACTTTAAAGAGAATGAGACGATGCAAAATGAGGTTTAGAAGGTGCTTAAGGTGACTTTAAAGAGAATGAGACGATGCAAAATGAGGTTTAGAAGGTGCTTAAAGTGACTTTAAAGAGAATGAGACGATGCAAAATGAGGTTTAGAAGGTGCTTAAGGTGACTTTAAAGAGAATGAGACGATGCAAAATGGTGTTTAGAAGGTGCTTAAGGTGACTTTAAAGAGAATGAGACGATGCAAAATGGTGTTTAGAAGGTGCTTAAGGTGACTTTAAAGAGAATGAGACGATGCAAAATGGTGTTTAGAAGGTGCTTAAAGTGACTTTAAAGAGAATGAGACGATGCAAAATGGTGTTTAGAAGGTGCTTAAGGTGACTTTAAAGAGAATGAGACGATGCAAAATGGTGTTTAGAAGGTGCTTAAGGTGACTTTAAAGAGAATGAGACGATGCAAAATGGTGTTTAGAAGGTGCTTAAGGTGACTTTAAAGAGAATGAGACGATGCAAAATGGTGTTTAGAAGGTGCTTAAAGTGACTTTAAGAGAATGAGACGATGCAAAATGGTGTTTAGAAGGTGCTTAAGGTGACTTTAAAGAGAATGAGACGATGCAAAATGGTGTTTAGAAGGTGCTTAAGGTGACTTTAAAGAGAATGAGACGATGCAAAATGGTGTTTAGAAGGTGCTTAAGGTGACTTTAAAGAGAATGAGACGATGCAAAATGGTGTTTAGAAGGTGCTTAAAGTGACTTTAAAGAGAATGAGACGATGCAAAATGGTGTTTAGAAGGTGCTTAAGGTGACTTTAAAGAGAATGAGACGATGCAAAATGGTGTTTAGAAGGTGCTTAAGGTGACTTTAAAGAGAATGAGACGATGCAAAATGGTGTTTAGAAGGTGCTTAAGGTGACTTTAAAGAGAATGAGACGATGCAAAATGGTGTTTAGAAGGTGCTTAAGGTGACTTTAAAGAGAATGAGACGATGCAAAATGAGGTTTAGAAGGTGCTTAAGGTGACTTTAAAGAGAATGAGACGATGCAAAATGAGGTTTAGAAGGTGCTTAAAGTGACTTTAAAGAGAATGAGACGATGCAAAATGAGGTTTAGAAGGTGCTTAAGGTGACTTTAAAGAGAATGAGACGATGCAAAATGGTGTTTAGAAGGTGCTTAAGGTGACTTTAAAGAGAATGAGACGATGTAAAATGGTGTTTAGAAGGTGCTTAAGGTGACTTTAAAGAGAATGAGACGATGCAAAATGGTGTTTAGAAGGTGCTTAAGGTGACTTTAAAGAGAATGAGACGATGCAAAATGAGGTTTAGAAGGTGCTTAAGGTGACTTTAAAGAGAATGAGACGATGCAAAATGGTGTTTAGAAGGTGCTTAAGGTGACTTTAAAGAGAATGAGACGATGCAAAATGGTGTTTAGAAGGTGCTTAAGGTGACTTTAAAGAGAATGAGACGATGCAAAATGGTGTTTAGAAGGTGCTTAAGGTGACTTTAAAGAGAATGAGACGATGCAAAATGGTGTTTAGAAGGTGCTTAAGGTGACTTTAAAGAGAATGAGACGATGCAAAATGAGGTTTAGAAGGTGCTTAAGGTGACTTTAAAGAGAATGAGACGATGCAAAATGGTGTTTAGAAGGTGCTTAAAGTGACTTTAAAGAGAATGAGACGATGCAAAATGAGGTTTAGAAGGTGCTTAAAGTGACTTTAAAGAGAATGAGACGATGCAAAATGGTGTTTAGAAGGTGCTTAAGGTGACTTTAAAGAGAATGAGACGATGCAAAATGGTGTTTAGAAGGTGCTTAAAGTGACTTTAAAGAGAATGAGACGATGCAAAATGAGGTTTAGAAGGTGCTTAAGGTGACTTTAAAGAGAATGAGACGATGCAAAATGGTGTTTAGAAGGTGCTTAAGGTGACTTTAAAGAGAATGAGACGATGCAAAATGGTGTTTAGAAGGTGCTTAAAGTGACTTTAAAGAGAATGAGACGATGCAAAATGGTGTTTAGAAGGTGCTTAAGGTGACTTTAAAGAGAATGAGACGATGCAAAATGGTGTTTAGAAGGTGCTTAAGGTGACTTTAAAGAGAATGAGACGATGCAAAATGAGGTTTAGAAGGTGCTTAAGGTGACTTTAAAGAGAATGAGACGATGCAAAATGGTGTTTAGAAGGTGCTTAAAGTGACTTTAAAGAGAATGAGACGATGCAAAATGAGGTTTAGAAGGTGCTTAAGGTGACTTTAAAGAGAATGAGACGATGCAAAATGGTGTTTAGAAGGTGCTTAAGGTGACTTTAAAGAGAATGAGACGATGCAAAATGGTGTTTAGAAGGTGCTTAAGGTGACTTTAAAGAGAATGAGACGATGCAAAATGAGGTTTAGAAGGTGCTTAAGGTGACTTTAAAGAGAATGAGACGATGCAAAATGGTGTTTAGAAGGTGCTTAAGGTGACTTTAAAGAGAATGAGACGATGCAAAATGGTGTTTAGAAGGTGCTTAAGGTGACTTTAAAGAGAATGAGACGATGCAAAATGGTGTTTAGAAGGTGCTTAAGGTGACTTTAAAGAGAATGAGACGATGCAAAATGGTGTTTAGAAGGTGCTTAAGGTGACTTTAAAGAGAATGAGACGATGCAAAATGGTGTTTAGAAGGTGCTTAAGGTGACTTTAAAGAGAATGAGACGATGCAAAATGGTGTTTAGAAGGTGCTTAAAGTGACTTTAAAGAGAATGAGACGATGCAAAATGAGGTTTAGAAGGTGCTTAAGGTGACTCTAAAGAGAATGAGACGATGCAAAATGGTGTTTAGAAGGTGCTTAAGGTGACTTTAAAGAGAATGAGACGATGCAAAATGGTGTTTAGAAGGTGCTTAAGGTGACTTTAAAGAGAATGAGACGATGCAAAATGGTGTTTAGAAGGTGCTTAAAGTGACTTTAAAGAGAATGAGACGATGCAAAATGAGGTTTAGAAGGTGCTTAAAGTGACTTTAAAGAGAATGAGACGATGCAAAATGGTGTTTAGAAGGTGCTTAAGGTGACTTTAAAGAGAATGAGACGATGCAAAATGGTGTTTAGAAGGTGCTTAAAGTGACTTTAAAGAGAATGAGACGATGCAAAATGAGGTTTAGAAGGTGCTTAAAGTGACTTTAAAGAGAATGAGACGATGCAAAATGGTGTTTAGAAGGTGCTTAAGGTGACTTTAAAGAGAATGAGACGATGCAAAATGGTGTTTAGAAGGTGCTTAAGGTGACTTTAAAGAGAATGAGACGATGCAAAATGGTGTTTAGAAGGTGCTTAAGGTGACTTTAAAGAGAATGAGACGATGCAAAATGGTGTTTAGAAGGTGCTTAAGGTGACTTTAAAGAGAATGAGACGATGCAAAATGGTGTTTAGAAGGTGCTTAAGGTGACTTTAAAGAGAATGAGACGATGCAAAATGGTGTTTAGAAGGTGCTTAAGGTGACTTTAAAGAGAATGAGACGATGCAAAATGGTGTTTAGAAGGTGCTTAAGGTGACTTTAAAGAGAATGAGACGATGCAAAATGAGGTTTAGAAGGTGCTTAAGGTGACTTTAAAGAGAATGAGACGATGCAAAATGAGGTTTAGAAGGTGCTTAAGGTGACTTTAAAGAGAATGAGACGATGCAAAATGGTGTTTAGAAGGTGCTTAAAGTGACTTTAAAGAGAATGAGACGATGCAAAATGGTGTTTAGAAGGTGCTTAAGGTGACTTTAAAGAGAATGAGACGATGCAAAATGAGGTTTAGAAGGTGCTTAAGGTGACTTTAAAGAGAATGAGACGATGCAAAATGAGGTTTAGAAGGTGCTTAAGGTGACTTTAAAGAGAATGAGACGATGCAAAATGGTGTTTAGAAGGTGCTTAAGGTGACTTTAAAGAGAATGAGACGATGCAAAATGAGGTTTAGAAGGTGCTTAAGGTGACTTTAAAGAGAATGAGACGATGCAAAATGGTGTTTAGAAGGTGCTTAAGGTGACTTTAAAGAGAATGAGACGATGCAAAATGGTGTTTAGAAGGTGCTTAAAGTGACTTTAAAGAGAATGAGACGATGCAAAATGGTGTTTAGAAGGTGCTTAAGGTGACTTTAAAGAGAATGAGACGATGCAAAATGGTGTTTAGAAGGTGCTTAAGGTGACTTTAAAGAGAATGAGACGATGCAAAATGGTGTTTAGAAGGTGCTTAAGGTGACTTTAAAGAGAATGAGACGATGCAAAATGGTGTTTAGAAGGTGCTTAAGGTGACTTTAAAGAGAATGAGACGATGCAAAATGAGGTTTAGAAGGTGCTTAAGGTGACTTTAAAGAGAATGAGACGATGCAAAATGAGGTTTAGAAGGTGCTTAAAGTGACTTTAAAGAGAATGAGACGATGCAAAATGAGGTTTAGAAGGTGCTTAAGGTGACTTTAAAGAGAATGAGACGATGCAAAATGGTGTTTAGAAGGTGCTTAAGGTGACTTTCAAAAGAATGAGACGATGCAAAATGAGGTTTAGAAGGTGCTTAAGGTGACTTTAAAGAGAATGAGACGATGCAAAATGGTGTTTAGAAGGTGCTTAAAGTGACTTTAAAGAGAATGAGACGATGCAAAATGGTGTTTAGAAGGTGCTTAAGGTGACTTTAAAGAGAATGAGACGATGCAAAATGAGGTTTAGAAGGTGCTTAAGGTGACTTTAAAGAGAATGAGACGATGCAAAATGGTGTTTAGAAGGTGCTTAAGGTGACTTTAAAGAGAATGAGACGATGCAAAATGGTGTTTAGAAGGTGCTTAAGGTGACTTTAAAGAGAATGAGACGATGCAAAATGGTGTTTAGAAGGTGCTTAAGGTGACTTTAAAGAGAATGAGACGATGCAAAATGGTGTTTAGAAGGTGCTTAAGGTGACTTTAAAGAGAATGAGACGATGCAAAATGAGGTTTAGAAGGTGCTTAAGGTGACTTTAAAGAGAATGAGACGATGCAAAATGGTGTTTAGAAGGTGCTTAAAGTGACTTTAAAGAGAATGAGACGATGCAAAATGAGGTTTAGAAGGTGCTTAAGGTGACTTTAAAGAGAATGAGACGATGCAAAATGGTGTTTAGAAGGTGCTTAAGGTGACTTTAAAGAGAATGAGACGATGCAAAATGAGGTTTAGAAGGTGCTTAAAGTGACTTTAAAGAGAATGAGACGATGCAAAATGGTGTTTAGAAGGTGCTTAAGGTGACTTTAAAGAGAATGAGACGATGCAAAATGGTGTTTAGAAGGTGCTTAAGGTGACTTTAAAGAGAATGAGACGATGCAAAATGGTGTTTAGAAGGTGCTTAAGGTGACTTTAAAGAGAATGAGACGATGCAAAATGGTGTTTAGAAGGTGCTTAAGGTGACTTTAAAGAGAATGAGACGATGCAAAATGGTGTTTAGAAGGTGCTTAAAGTGACTTTAAAGAGAATGAGACGATGCAAAATGGTGTTTAGAAGGTGCTTAAAGTGACTTTAAAGAGAATGAGACGATGCAAAATGGTGTTTAGAAGGTGCTCAAGGTGACTTTAAAGAGAATGAGACGATGCAAAATGGTGTTTAGAAGGTGCTTAAGGTGACTTTAAAGAGAATGAGACGATGCAAAATGGTGTTTAGAAGGTGCTTAAAGTGACTTTAAAGAGAATGAGACGATGCAAAATGGTGTTTAGAAGGTGCTTAAGGTGACTTTAAAGAGAATGAGACGATGCAAAATGGTGTTTAGAAGGTGCTTAAGGTGACTTTAAAGAGAATGAGACGATGCAAAATGAGGTTTAGAAGGTGCTTAAGGTGACTTTAAAGAGAATGAGACGATGCAAAATGGTGTTTAGAAGGTGCTTAAAGTGACTTTAAAGAGAATGAGACGATGCAAAATGAGGTTTAGAAGGTGCTTAAGGTGACTTTAAAGAGAATGAGACGATGCAAAATGGTGTTTAGAAGGTGCTTAAAGTGACTTTAAAGAGAATGAGACGATGCAAAATGGTGTTTAGAAGGTGCTTAAGGTGACTTTAAAGAGAATGAGACGATGCAAAATGGTGTTTAGAAGGTGCTTAAGGTGACTTTAAAGAGAATGAGACGATGCAAAATGAGGTTTAGAAGGTGCTTAAGGTGACTTTAAAGAGAATGAGACGATGCAAAATGGTGTTTAGAAGGTGCTTAAAGTGACTTTAAAGAGAATGAGACGATGCAAAATGAGGTTTAGAAGGTGCTTAAGGTGACTTTAAAGAGAATGAGACGATGCAAAATGGTGTTTAGAAGGTGCTTAAGGTGACTTTAAAGAGAATGAGACGATGCAAAATGAGGTTTAGAAGGTGCTTAAGGTGACTTTAAAGAGAATGAGACGATGCAAAATGAGGTTTAGAAGGTGCTAAAAGTGACTTTAAAGAGAATGAGACGATGCAAAATGGTGTTTAGAAGGTGCTTAAAGTGACTTTAAAGAGAATGAGACGATGCAAAATGAGGTTTAGAAGGTGCTTAAGGTGACTTTAAAGAGAATGAGACGATGCAAAATGGTGTTTAGAAGGTGCTTAAGGTGACTTTAAAGAGAATGAGACGATGCAAAATGCGGTTTAGAAGGTGCTTAAGGTGACTTTAAAGAGAATGAGACGATGCAAAATGAGGTTTAGAAGGTGCTTAAGGTGACTTTAAAGAGAATGAGACGATGCAAAATGGTGTTTAGAAGGTGCTTAAAGTGACTTTAAAGAGAATGAGACGATGCAAAATGAGGTTTAGAAGGTGCTTAAGGTGACTTTAAAGAGAATGAGACGATGCAAAATGGTGTTTAGAAGGTGCTTAAAGTGACTTTAAAGAGAATGAGACGATGCAAAATGGTGTTTAGAAGGTGCTTAAGGTGACTTTAAAGAGAATGAGACGATGCAAAATGGTGTTTAGAAGGTGCTTAAGGTGACTTTAAAGAGAATGAGACGATGCAAAATGGTGTTTAGAAGGTGCTTAAAGTGACTTTAAAGAGAATGAGACGATGCAAAATGAGGTTTAGAAGGTGCTTAAGGTGACTTTAAAGAGAATGAGACGATGCAAAATGAGGTTTAGAAGGTGCTTAAGGTGACTTTAAAGAGAATGAGACGATGCAAAATGGTGTTTAGAAGGTGCTTAAAGTGACTTTAAAGAGAATGAGACGATGCAAAATGAGGTTTAGAAGGTGCTTAAGGTGACTTTAAAGAGAATGAGACGATGCAAAATGGTGTTTAGAAGGTGCTTAAAGTGACTTTAAAGAGAATGAGACGATGCAAAATGGTGTTTAGAAGGTGCTTAAGGTGACTTTAAAGAGAATGAGACGATGCAAAATGAGGTTTAGAAGGTGCTTAAGGTGACTTTAAAGAGAATGAGACGATGCAAAATGGTGTTTAGAAGGTGCTTAAGGTGACTTTAAAGAGAATGAGACGATGCAAAATGAGGTTTAGAAGGTGCTTAAGGTGACTTTAAAGAGAATGAGACGATGCAAAATGGTGTTTAGAAGGTGCTTAAGGTGACTTTAAAGAGAATGAGACGATGCAAAATGGTGTTTAGAAGGTGCTTAAGGTGACTTTAAAGAGAATGAGACGATGCAAAATGGTGTTTAGAAGGTGCTTAAGGTGACTTTAAAGAGAATGAGACGATGCAAAATGAGGTTTAGAGGTGCTTAAGGTGACTTTAAAGAGAATGAGACGATGCAAAATGAGGTTTAGAAGGTGCTTAAGGTGACTTTAAAGAGAATGAGACGATGCAAAATGAGGTTTAGAAGGTGCTTAAGGTGACTTTAAAGAGAATGAGACGATGCAAAATGGTGTTTAGAAGGTGCTTAAGGTGACTTTAAAGAGAATGAGACGATGCAAAATGAGGTTTAGAAGGTGCTTAAGGTGACTTTAAAGAGAATGAGACGATGCAAAATGAGGTTTAGAAGGTGCTTAAAATGACTTTAAAGAGAATGAGACGATGCAAAATGGTGTTTAGAAGGTGCTTAAAGTGACTTTAAAGAGAATGAGACGATGCAAAATGAGGTTTAGAAGGTGCTTAAAGTGACTTTAAAGAGAATGAGACGATGCAAAATTAGGTTTAGAAGGTGCTTAAGGTGACTTTAAAGAGAATGAGACGATGCAAAATGGTGTTTAGAAGGTGCTTAAAGTGACTTTAAAGAGAATGAGGACGATGCAAAATGGTGTTTAGAAGGTGCTTAAGGTGACTTTAAAGAGAATGAGACGATGCAAAATGAGGTTTAGAAGGTGCTTAAGGTGACTTTAAAGAGAATGAGACGATGCAAAATGGTGTTTAGAAGGTGCTTAAGGTGACTTTAAAGAGAATGAGACGATGCAAAATGAGGTTTAGAAGGTGCTTAAGGTGACTTTAAAGAGAATGAGACGATGCAAAATGGTGTTTAGAAGGTGCTTAAGGTGACTTTAAAGAGAATGAGACGATGCAAAATGAGGTTTAGAAGGTGCTTAAAGTGACTTTAAAGAGAATGAGACGATGCAAAATGGTGTTTAGAAGGTGCTTAAGGTGACTTTAAAGAGAATGAGACGATGCAAAATGAGGTTTAGAAGGTGCTTAAGGTGACTTTAAAGAGAATGAGACGATGCAAAATGGTGTTTAGAAGGTGCTTAAAGTGACTTTAAAGAGAATGAGACGATGCAAAATGAGGTTTAGAAGGTGCTTAAGGTGACTTTAAAGAGAATGAGACGATGCAAAATGAGGTTTAGAAGGTGCTTAAGGTGACTTTAAAGAGAATGAGACGATGCAAAATGGTGTTTAGAAGGTGCTTAAAGTGACTTTAAAGAGAATGAGACGATGCAAAATGAGGTTTAGAAGGTGCTTAAGGTGACTTTAAAGAGAATGAGACGATGCAAAATGAGGTTTAGAAGGTGCTTAAAGTGACTTTAAAGAGAATGAGACGATGCAAAATGAGGTTAAGAAGGTGCTTAAAGTGACTTTAAAGAGAATGAGACGATGCAGAATGAGGTTTAGAAGGTGCTTAAAGTGACTTTAAAGAGAATGAGACGATGCAAAATGGTGTTTATGAGGTGCTTAAAGTGACTTTAAAGAGAATGAGACGATGCAAAATGGTGTTTAGAAGGTGCTTAAAGTGACTTTAAAGAGAATGAGACGATGCAAAATGGTGTTTATAAGGTGCTTAAAGTGACTTTAAAGAGAATGAGACGATGCAAGATGGTGTTTAGAAGGTGCTTAAAGTGACTTTAAAGAGAATGAGACGATGCAAAATGAGGTTTAGAAGGTGCTTAAAGTGACTTTAAAGAGAATGAGACGATGCAAAATGAGGTTTAGAAGGTGCTTAAAGTGACTTTAAAGAGAATGAGATGATGCAAAATGAGGTTTAGAAGGTGCTTAAAGTGACTTTAAAGAGAATGAGACGATGCAAAATGGTGTTTATGAGGTGCTTAAAGTGACTTTAAAGAGAATGAGACGATGCAAAATGGTGTTTATAAGGTGCTTAAAGTGACTTTAAAGAGAATGAGACGATGCAAAATGAGGTTTAGAAGGTGCTTAAAGTGACTTTAAAGAGAATGAGACGATGCAAAATGGTGTTTATGAGGTGCTTAAAGTGACTTTAAAGAGAATGAGACGATGCAAAATGGTGTTTATAAGGTGCTTAAAGTGACTTTAAAGAGAATGAGACGATGCAAAATGGTGTTTAGAAGGTGCTTAAAGTGACTTTAAAGAGAATGAGACGATGCAAAATGAGGTTTAGAAGGTGCTTAAAGTGACTTTAAAGAGAATGAGACGATGCAAAATGAGGTTAAGAAGGTGCTTAAAGTGACTTTAAAGAGAATGAGACGATGCAAAATGGTGTTTAGAAGGTGCTTTAAGTGACTTTAAAGAGAATGAGACGATGCAAAATGGTGTTTATGAGGTGCTTAAAGTGACTTTAAAGAGAATGAGACGATGCAAAATGGTGTTTATAAGGTGCTTAAAGTGACTTTAAAGAGAATAAGACGATGCAAAATGGTGTTTAGAAGGTGCTTAAAGTGACTTTAAAGAGAATGAGACGATGCAAAATGAGGTTTAGAAGGTGCTTAAAGTGACTTTAAAGAGAATGAGACGATGCAAAATGAGGTTTAGAAGGTGCTTAAAGTGACTTTAAAGAGAATGAGACGATGCAAAATGGTGTTTATGAGGTGCTTAAAGTGACTTTAAAGAGAATGAGACGATGCAAAATGGTGTTTATAAGGTGCTTAAAGTGACTTTAAAGAGAATGAGACGATGCAAAATGGTGTTTAGAAGGTGCTTAAAGTGACTTTAAAGAGAATGAGACGATGCAAAATGGTGTTTATAAGGTGCTTAAAGTGACTTTAAAGAGAATGAGACGATGCAAAATGGTGTTTATAAGGTGCTTAAAGTGACTTTAAAGAGAATGAGACGATGCAAAATGAGGTTTAGAAGGTGCTTAAAGTGACTTTAAAGAGAATGAGACGATGCAAAATGAGGTTTAGAAGGTGCTTAAAGTGACTTTAAAGAGAATGAGACGATGCAAAATGAGGTTAAGAAGGTGCTTAAAGTGACTTTAAAGAGAATGAGACGATGCAAAATGGTGTTTATAAGGTGCTTTAAGTGACTTTAAAGAGAATGAGACGATGCAAAATGGTGTTTAGAAGGTGCTTAAAGTGACTTTAAAGAGAATGAGACGATGCAAAATGAGGTTTAGAAGGTGCTTAAAGTGACTTTAAATAGAATGAGACGATGCAAAATGAGGTTTAGAAGGTGCTTAAAGTGACTTTAAAGAGAATGAGACGATGCAAAATGGTGTTTATGAGGTGCTTAAAGTGACTTTAAAGAGAATGAGACGATGCAAAATGGTGTTTATAAGGTGCTTAAAGTGACTTTAAAGAGAATGAGACGATGCAAAATGGTGTTTAGAAGGTGCTTAAAGTGACTTTAAAGAGAATGAGACGATGCAAAATGAGGTTTAGAAGGTGCTTAAAGTGACAGTCAAGACAACGCCAGCGCATACATTGTGGACAACGCCATCGCATACATTGTGGACATCGCCAGAGCATACATTGTGAGTCAACATTCGATCATCGCGACGCGGCCCCCGGACCACAACATTATGCTGAGTTGCAGCTTCCCATAGCAACGCGGACCGCCCGCATTATGCTGAGTTGCAGATTCCCGCAGCGACGCGGACCACCTAGAATCAGAAGACCGTGAACCAACGATCCAGATCGCGAACCGATCATCAGTTGGTATCCAGCATCCGAACACGATAGTTGGGTATTAACCCGCACATATGTTGTAGGAAATAAAGTTTAAGTTTTTTTAAAAAACTCAAACACCCGCAGCAGTGCGTTAACTGGCGCCCGAATAGGGACCGCGCTATGTGAAATTAAGTACAAGTGAAAGTGAAAGTAACCACGCTAGAGTGATAGTTACAACCGAATCCCAAACTTAAAAAGACTTTTCTGATCGCCAAGTGCAGCCGTGTAAAAAGGATCCCGAGTCACCTGTGCAGTTAGCAGCTCACACAGGACAAAAAGGAGCCATCCATTACACCGAGAAGGAAGTCATTCACAGCCGGTTTTCCAGAAACTAAACTACGCCCGCTAGAGGAGCAGTAAAACACAACGCCCGTCAGAGGAGCATCATAAATCATAAAACCATCGCCCGATACAGGATGCGTATGGTACTGTAAGTAACAAAAAAACACAGTAAGTAAAAATTGTGAAACAAACACAACATTGTGAAACAAAAACCAAAAGTGATTAACAAAAACGCGATTAACAAATATTAAGTAAAATTACCTAGTGAAGTGAAAATCGTATTAAAACAAACAAAAAATCCTGGAGGATCTTATAAATTCATTACAATCTTTTTCCTTCAAAATGTCGAGACCAGACCTTGACCAAATTATTAACCGCATTGCCGCACTCGAAGCGTGCAATGTCGCCCCCACTCAGATCGATTATTCCGATCCACCGCTTTACTTTACAAAGCCAGATGGAACAAGTGTAAATCCCGAAAGTTTTGAAAAAATCCCTGATTTGGTAAAGGATCTACCAAATTTCACTGGGGATCCCAGCGAACTGAATAGCTTGTTGAGTGACGTAGACAGCTTGGTAAAACTGTACCAAACTAAAAGTACAGACACACTTGAACGCCAAAACAAATACCATATGATCTGCAAATTCATTCGCAGAAAAATCCGCGGTGAAGCGAACGATTCACTCGTTGCTTCAAACGTAGGCATAAATTGGAACCTGATCAAAAAAACATTGGTCACGTATTACGGTGAAAAGAGAGATTTGGAAACATTAGACTTCCAACTTATGAGCGTGCAGCAGAAGAACCGCTCACTGGAAGTATACTACGACGAAGTAAATAGATTGCTCTCGCTTATAGCAAATCAAATAAACACTGACGAAAGATTCACACACCCCCAAGCCTCAAGAGCTTTAATCGAAATGTACAACAAAAAAGCAATCGATGCTTTCATGAGAGGACTAGATGGAGACGTTTATAAATTCATTAGAAATTATGAACCGACATCCCTTGCAGGAGCGTACAGCTACTGCATTTCATTTCAAAATATTGAGTGTAGAAAAATGCTAACCAAACCAAGGCCATATATCCCACCAACGGCACCAAGGAATATGATTCCCTTACCGCCACCAACGCCCATAAGATATACAAATCCACCTCCGCCACCAAGGCCTTACCATCCCAAACCGTTCACGGGAAATAGAAATTTTAATAATTTCGCCCAAAGGAACAACCAACACTACCAACAAAAACCATTTAACAATTTTCAACGTCAACCGCCACCAGAGCCTATGGAAGTTGACCATTCCATCAGAACACAACAAGTGAACTATGGAAACCGCCCTAACTCAAACAATGTTCGACCCCCAAAACGTCCCAGGGTCAATAATATCCAAACACAGTCAGGACACTCAAATACGGTGAATCACATAACGGATGCCAATCCGCCACAACAATTTGAAAACGGTAACCCCGCGAACAACACAATAGATAACAACACATTACAATCGTTCGAGAGATACCTCCGAACTATTGAAAAACAAGAAGGATGCAACTTCAGTGACACTGTCGAAGTCGCAGAACTTAATTTTTTAGACTAAACTCGGCGTTGCCTTACTTTCTTTTTTATGGTAACGCCTCGGAGCCATTAAAAATGCTCATTGATACCGGTTCTAATAAGAACTATATCCACCCGAAACATGCTAAAATTTCCCATAAAATTGATAAACCATTTTATGTATCTTCAGTAGCAGGAGACATAAAAATCGAAGCTTATTCACAAGCTCGACTATTCAAACCATTTTCAGATAAAATGTTAAAATTTTATCATCTTGAAAACTTGAAATCATTCGATGCCATAATAGGGCACGATTCACTGAAAGAAATCAAAGCAGTTATTGACACAGCCAATGATGAATTAATCATTGACGGTACAAATGTAATACCCCTACAACAATATGAACTACAGGAAGTAAATAAAATAAACATCCGCGATAGTCATCTCAACCAAAACGAAAAAATACAGCTACATAACCTATTACAGGAATATCAGGATCTTTTCCAACCACCTGATTCTAAATTACCTTTTACCTCACAAGTAAAAGCTACCATAAGGACAAAAAATGAATCGCCAATCTACAGTAAAACTTATCCTTATCCCCAAGCACTTAAAGGTGAAGTTAACAGGCAAATTGAAAAACTACTAAATGATGGAATTATCAGACCTTCAAAATCCCCATACAATGCACCAGTGTGGATTGTTCCAAAAAAACTGGACGCTGCCAATGAAAAAAAATATAGACTTGTCATAGACTACAGAAAATTAAATACTCAAACAATAAGTGATAAATATCCTATTCCGGATCCATCTACTGTTCTAGCCAATTTAGGCTCAAATAAATTTTTCACTACCCTTGATTTAGCATCAGGATTTCATCAAGTACCCATGTCGGAGAACGACATCGAAAAAACTGCATTTTCGATAAACAATGGAAAATATGAATTCGTACGCATGCCCTTTGGATTAAAAAATGCACCTTCCATATTCCAACGCGTCATGGACGACACTTTGAGAGAACATATAGGAAAAATATGTCACGTTTACATCGATGACATTATCATATTTAGTGAAACAGTTGAAGAACATCTGCAAAACTTGAAAATTGTCTTAGACACATTGCGAGCCGCAAATTTCAAAATACAGCCAGACAAATCCGAATTCTTAAAAACAGAAGTAGAATTCCTCGGATTCATTGTCTCAAGTGAAGGACTTAAGCCAAACATAAAAAAAGTTGAAGCCATAAAAAAATTCCCAGAACCACAGAACCTTAAAGAACTGAGAAGATTTTTAGGACTGTCAGGTTATTACCGCAGGTTTATTAAAAACTATGCACACTTAGCAAAACCCCTCACAAAACTCCTAAGAGGGGAGGATGGCCATCGCCAAATTTCAAAAAACGAATCAAAAAATGTTCCAATTAAATTTGATCAAAATGCAAAGAACGCATTCCAAACCTTGAAAGACATAATATCTTCTAATGATGTTTTAGTTTTTCCAGATTTCCAGAAGCCATTTGAACTGACAACAGATGCATCAGATAAAGCACTAGGAGCTGTGCTTTCACAAAAATGCCACGACGGAGATAGACCAATAACCTTCATTTCCCGAACTCTTTCCCAAACTGAGGAAAATTATGCAACAAACGAAAAGGAGATGCTTGCCATCGTGTGGGCACTACATACACTGAGAAATTTCATATAAGGAGCAAAAATTAATATCCATACTGATCATCAACCACTAACATTTGCTTTATCACCGCAGAACAACAACGCAAAGCTGAAAAGATGGAAATCATTCATAGAGGAACATGATTACCAGTTATGCTACAAACCAGGAAGATCGAACGTCGTAGCCGACGCCCTTTCCAGAATACAAATTAACTCACTAACACCAACCCAGCACTCAGCTGATGAAGACGATAATTCATATATCCCTTCAACAGAAGCACCTATTAATGTTTTCCGCAACCAACTAATATTTAAAATCGGAACTAATTCCTCTTCCGAACTAATAAGCCCTTTCCCGAAATTTAAAAGGCATATTTTCATCGAACCAAATTTTACTACTGATTTTATCAAAGATAAATTCAAAAAAGTTATTAATCCAAACGTAATTAATGGAATTCATACAGATGAACAAACAATGGGAATTATCCAAGAAGTTTATAAAAACCTTTACAATCCAAAAACAGTTAATGCTAGATTTTCTCAAATACAAGTTGAAGATCTTTGCGACGTAGAAAAACAAATCGAAGAGATTAAAAATATCCATAATTTTGCACACAGAAACGCTAAGGAAAATTCATTGCAATTCATAAAAAAATTCTACTTCCCCGGAATGAGAAAAAGTATTCAAAATATTGTTAAAAATTGTGAGATATGCAAAACCGAAAAATACGATAGAAAACCACAAGTATTTATACCAGTAAAAACACCAATACCGACATATCCAGGAGAGTTAATTCATATTGATATATTTGCATACAACGCAAACTTTTTATTTATCACGTCAATCGATAAATTTTCAAAGTACGTTAAAATTCGACCGATAAAATCGAAATCAATCGCTGACATAAAGGAAGTATTACTACAACTTTTATATGACTGGGACTTGCCAGCCCAAATTGTTATAGACAACGAATGTACTTTTGTATCGAATGTAATCGAACAATCAATACTAAATCTAGGAGTCAAAATCTTCAAAACTCCAGTTAATCGTTCAGAAACGAATGGTCAAGTAGAGAGATGCCATTCGACTATCAGAGAAATAGCGAGATGTACGAAAAAACTCAATCCAGAAATGAGTATCATAACATTAGTGCAACAAGCCGTTTATAAATATAATCATACTATTCACTCATTTATAAAGGATACACCAAGAAATGTGTACGTAGGAGAACGATCAGATGATCCACAAGAAAGAGCAAGAATAAGAGAAGCTACAAATGAAAGAATACTCGAAATATTCAAAAAGAATGATGAAAAAATCAAAGATGAAAAATATAAAGACTATGAAGAAAATGAATACGTATATGAAAGGAAGAAAACAAATAATAAACGCGAAAGTCGTTTCAACATAATAAAAGTAAAGGAGAATTATCCAACTTATATAATCGATTCAAATAATCGAAAAATTCATAAAATGAATCTAAGGAAATAAGGAAGAAATATTAATACACTCTTTGAAATTCTTTTAACTATCGTTACAGAGTGATTACAACCCTGTTGATCAAGCTTATTGTAGCAGATATAAGCATATATGATCTAAGTAATAAACCCTTAGCTATAATACCAATAAGTAAAGCTAAAATTCAAATCGGATATGTAAGGACGATACATCCAATCGATTTATCAAACATAGAAGAAGCAGTAGAAAAAACGTTAGAAGAAATTCCAAATGGAATCTATACGGCATCAATTGAAAGTTTGATTAATATAAAAGCTAGAACGCTACAGGAAACCTTTAGAAAGATTAGACCGTTTACAAACAGAGAAAAACGATGGGACACGATCGGAAAAGTTTGGAAATGGATCGCAGGAAATCCAGACGCCGACGACCTACATATTATTAACTCAACGATAAACTCCCTAACTGCTGAAAACAACAAACAAGTAGTTATCAACCAAGGTTATCAACATTGAAAATCAACGATACGAAACGCACCAGACAGAGATTCGTCAACTGATCCTGTTATCAAACATGAACATGCTACAAGAAAAATTAGAAGTAATTGAAGATGCCATCATACTCGCGAAACACGGGATTCCAAGCAGCAAGCTACTATCCCTAGATGATCTAAACTCTGTAGCCCAATTCCTAGAGAGTAACAACATTACTTACCGTACTCCAGAGGAATTGCTAGGGCAATCAACTGCGCAAGTTGCTGTAAACCAAACGCATATTATCTACATACTAAAGTTCCCCAAAGTAACCACACAAATGTACGAATACGAATACATTGACTCCATAATCCAGCACGAGAGACGGATTATCGTAAAACAAAATTTCATAATACGAAATCGAACGCATGTATTCGAAATTACGGAAAGAGAAACTCTACAAAGTATAAATCTACAAAACAATTCCATCAAATGGAAAATTCATGCATTCGGAGGAACTTTCATGTTACTATTCATATGCGCAACCGTAATCTGCTTATTTGTCAATCGAAAGAGAATGGTAAAAGTAAACATAAACCAAGAACCGCAACGCGGAGAAACATTCGTAAGCAGACCAACATCATTCCACGCAGCAACAAGACTTTGAGGACAAAGTCATTTAAGAAGGGAGGAGTCAAGACAACGCCAGCGTATACATTGTGGACAACGCCATCGCATACATTGTGGACATCGCCAGAGCATACATTGTGAGTCAACATTCGATCATCGCGACGCGGCCCCCGGACCACAACATTATGCTGAGTTGCAGCTTCCCATAGCAACGCGGACCGCCCGCATTATGCTGAGATTGCAGATTCCCGCAGCGACGCGGACCACCTAGAATCAGAAGACCGTGAACCAACGATCCAGATCGCGAACCGATCATCAGTTGGTATCCAGCATCCGAACACGATAGTTGGGTATTAACCCGCACATATGTTGTAGGAAATAAAGTTTAAGTTTTTTTAAAACTCAAACACCCGCAGCAGTGCGTTAACTGGTGTTTAGAAGGTGCTTAAAGTGACTTTAAAGAGAATGAGACGATGCAAAATGGTGTTTAGAAGGTGCTTAAAGAGACTTTAAAGAGAATGAGACGATGCAAAATGGTGTTTAGAAGGTGCTTAAAGTGACTTTAAAGAGAATGAGACGATGCAAAATGGTGTTTAGAAGGTGCTTAAAGAGACTTTAAAGAGAATGAGACGATGCAAAATGGTGTTTAGAAGGTGCTTAAAGTGACTTTAAAGAGAATGAGACGATGCAAAATGGTGTTTAGAAGGTGCTTAAAGTGACTTTAGAGAGAATGAGACGATGCAAAATGGTGTTTAGAAGGTGCTTAAAGTGACTTTAAAGAGAATGAGACGATGCAAAATGGTTTTAAGAAGGTGCTTAAAGTGACTTTAGAGAGAATGAGACGATGCAAAATGGTGTTTAGAAGGTGCTTAAAGTGACTTTAGAGAGAATGAGACGATGCAAAATGGTGTTTAGAAGGTGCTTAAAGTGACTTTAAAGAGAATGAGACGATGCAAAATGGTGTTTAGAAGGTGCTTAAAGTGACTTTAAAGAGAATGAGACGATGTAAAATGAGGTTTAGAAAATGCTTAAAGTGACTTTAAAGAGAATGAGACGATGCAAAATGGTGTTTAGAAGGTGCTTAAAGAGACTTTAAAGAGAATGAGACGATGCAAAATGGTGTTTAGAAGGTGCTTAAAGTGACTTTAAAGAGAATGAGACGATGCAAAATGGTGTTTAGAAGGTGCTTAAAGTGACTTTAAAGAGAATGAGACGATGCAAAATGGTGTTTAGAAGGTGCTTAAAGTGACTTTAAAGAGAATGAGACGATGCAAAATGGTGTTTAGAAGGTGCTTAAAGTGACTTTAGAGAGAATGAGACGATGCAAAATGGTTTTAAGAAGGTGCTTAAAGTGACTTTAGAGAGAATGAGACGATGCAAAACGGTGTTTAGAAGGTGCTTAAAGTGACTTTAGAGAGAATGAGACGATGCAAAATGGTGTTGAGAAGGTGCTTAAAGTGACTTTAAAGAGAATGAGACGATGCAAAATGGTGTTTAGAAGGTGCTTAAAGTGACTTTAAAGAGAATGAGACGATGCAAAATGGTGTTTAGAAGGTGCTTAAAGTGACTTTAAAGAGAATGAGACGATGCAAAATGGTGTTTAGAAGGTGCTTAAAGTGACTTTAGAGAGAATGAGACGATGCAAAATGGTGTTTAGAAGGTGCTTAAAGTGACGTTAGAGAGAATGAGACGATGCAAAATGAGGTTTAGAAGGTGCTTAAAGTGACTTTAAAGAGAATGAGACGATGCAAAATGGTGTTTAGAAGGTGCTTAAAGTGACTTTAAAGAGAATGAGACGATGCAAAATGGTGTTTAGAAGGTGCTTAAAGTGACTTTAAAGAGAATGAGACGATGCAAAATGGTGTTTAGAAGGTGCTTAAAGTGACTTTAAAGAGAATGAGACGATGCAAAATGGTGTTTAGAAGGTGCTTAAAGTGACTTTAGAGAGAATGAGACGATGCAAAATGGTTTTAAGAAGGTGCTTAAAGTGACTTTAGAGAGAATGAGACGATGCAAAATGGTGTTTAGAAGGTGCTTAAAGTGACTTTAGAGAGAATGAGACGATGCAAAATGGTGTTTAGATGGTGCATAAAGAGACTTTAAAGAGAATGAGACGATGCAAAATGGTGTTTAGAAGGTGCTTAAAGTGACTTTAAAGAGAATGAGACGATGCAAAATGGTGTTTAGAAGGTGCTTAAAGTGACTTTAGAGAGAATGAGACGATGCAAAATGGTTTTAAGAAGGTGCTTAAAGTGACTTTAGAGAGAATGAGACGATGCAAAATGGTGTTTAGAAGGTGCTTAAAGTGACGTTAGAGAGAATGAGACGATGCAAAATGAGGTTTAGAAGGTGCTTAAAGTGACTTTAAAGAGAATGAGACGATGCAAAATGGTGTTTAGAAGGTGCTTAAAGTGACTTTAAAGAGAATGAGACGATGCAAAATGGTGTTTAGAAGGTGCTTAAAGTGACTTTAAAGAGAATGAGACGATGCAAAATGGTGTTTAGAAGGTGCTTAAAGTGACTTTAAAGAGAATGAGACGATGCAAAATGGTGTTTAGAAGGTGCTTAAAGTGACTTTAGAGAGAATGAGACGATGCAAAATGGTTTTAAGAAGGTGCTTAAAGTGACTTTAGAGAGAATGAGACGATGCAAAATGGTGTTTAGAAGGTGCTTAAAGTGACTTTAAAGAGAATGAGACGATGCAAAATGGTGTTTAGAAGGTGCTTAAAGAGACTTTAAAGAGAATGAGACGATGCAAAATGGTGTTTAGAAGGTGCTTAAAGTGACTTTAAAGAGAATGAGACGATGCAAAATGGTGTTTAGAAGGTGCTTAAAGTGACTTTAGAGAGAATGAGACGATGCAAAATGGTTTTAAGAAGGTGCTTAAAGTGACTTTAGAGAGAATGAGACGATGCAAAATGGTGTTTAGAAGGTGCTTAAAGTGACTTTAGAGAGAATGAGACGATGCAAAATGGTGTTTAGATGGTGCATAAAGAGACTTTAAAGAGAATGAGACGATGCAAAATGGTGTTTAGAAGGTGCTTAAAGTGACTTTAAAGAGAATGAGACGATGCAAAATGGTGTTTAGAAGGTGCTTAAAGTGACTTTAAAGAGAATGAGACGATGCAAAATGGTTTTAAGAAGGTGCTTAAAGTGACTTTAGAGAGAATGAGACGATGCAAAATGAGGTTTAGAAGGTGCTTAAAGTGACTTTAGAGAGAATGAGACGATGCAAAATGGTGTTTAGAAGGTGCTTAAAGTGACGTTAGAGAGAATGAGACGATGCAAAATGAGGTTTAGAAGGTGCTTAAAGTGACTTTAAAGAGAATGAGACGATGCAAAATGGTGTTTAGAAGGTGCTTAAAGTGACTTTAAAGAGAATGAGACGATGCAAAATGGTGTTTAGAAGGTGCTTAAAGTGACTTTAAAGAGAATGAGACGATGCAAAATGGTGTTTAGAAGGTGCTTAAAGTGACTTTAAAGAGAATGAGACGATGCAAAATGGTGTTTAGAAGGTGCTTAAAGAGACTTTAAAGAGAATGAGACGATGCAAAATGGTGTGTAGAAGGTGCTTAAAGTGACTTTAGAGAGAATGAGACGATGCAAAATGGTGTTTAGAAGGTGCATAAAGAGACTTTAAAGAGAATGAGACGATGCAAAATGGTGTTTAGAAGGTGCTTAAAGTGACTTTAAAGAGAATGAGACGATGCAAAATGGTGTTTAGAAGGTGCTTAAAGTGACTTTAAAGAGAATGAGACGATGCAAAATGGTATTTAGAAGGTGCTTAAAGAGACTTTAAAGAGAATGAGACGATGCAAAATGGTGTTTAGAAGGTGCTTAAAGTGACTTTAAAGAGAATGAGACGATGCAAAATGGTGTTTAGAAGGTGCTTAAAGAGACTTTAAAGAGAATGAGACGATGCAAAATGGTGTTTAGAAGGTGCTTAAAGTGACTTTAAAGAGAATGAGACGATGCAAAATGGTGTTTAGAAGGTGCTTAAAGTGACTTTAGAGAGAATGAGACGATGCAAAATGGTGTTTAGAAGGTGCTTAAAGTGACTTTAAAGAGAATGAGACGATGCAAAATGGTTTTAAGAAGGTGCTTAAAGTGACTTTAGAGAGAATGAGACGATGCAAAATGGTGTTTAGAAGGTGCTTAAAGTGACTTTAGAGAGAATGAGACGATGCAAAATGGTGTTTAGATGGTGCATAAAGAGACTTTAAAGAGAATGAGACGATGCAAAATGGTGTTTAGAAGGTGCTTAAAGTGACTTTAAAGAGAATGAGACGATGCAAAATGGTGTTTAGAAGGTGCTTAAAGTGACTTTAAAGAGAATGAGACGATGCAAAATGGTGTTTAGAAGGTGCTTAAAGTGACTTTAAAGAGAATGAGACGATGTAAAATGAGGTTTAGAAAATGCTTAAAGTGACTTTAAAGAGAATGAGACGATGCAAAATGGTGTTTAGAAGGTGCTTAAAGAGACTTTAAAGAGAATGAGACGATGCAAAATGGTGTTTAGAAGGTGCTTAAAGTGACTTTAAAGAGAATGAGACGATGCAAAATGGTGTTTAGAAGGTGCTTAAAGAGACTTTAAAGAGAATGAGACGATGCAAAATGGTGTTTAGAAGGTGCTTAAAGTGACTTTAAAGAGAATGAGACGATGCAAAATGGTGTTTAGAAGGTGCTTAAAGTGACTTTAAAGAGAATGAGACGATGCAAAATGGTGTTTAGATGGTGCATAAAGAGACTTTAAAGAGAATGAGACGATGCAAAATGGTGTTTAGAAGGTGCTTAAAGTGACTTTAAAGAGAATGAGACGATGCAAAATGGTGTTTAGAAGGTGCTTAAAGTGACTTTAAAGAGAATGAGACGATGCAAAATGGTGTGTAGAAGGTGCTTAAAGTGACTTTAAAGAGAATGAGACGATGCAAAATGGTGTTTAGAAGGTGCTTAAAGTGACTTTAAAGAGAATGAGACGATGCAAAATGGTGTTTAGAAGGTGCTTAAAGAGACTTTAAAGAGAATGAGACGATGCAAATTGGTGTTTAGAAGGTGCTTAAAGTGACTTTAAAGAGAATGAGACGATGCAAAATGGTGTTTAGAAGGTGCTTAAAGTGACTTTAAAGAGAATGAGACGGTGCAAAATGGTGTTTAGAAGGTGCTTAAAGTGACTTGAAAGAGAATGAGACGATGCAAAATGGTGCTTAGAAGGTGCTTAAAGTGACTTTAAAGAGAATGAGACGATGCAAAATGGTGTTTAGAAGGTGCTTAAAGTAACTTTAAAGAGAATGAGACGATGCAAAATGGTTTTTAGAAGGTGCTTAAAGTGACTTTAAAGAGAATGAAACGATGCAAAATGGTGTTTAGAAGGTGCTTAAAGTGACTTTAGAGAGAATGAGACGATACAAAATGGTTTTAAGAAGGTGCTTAAAGTGACTTTAAAGAGAATGAGACGATGCAAAATGGTGTTTAGAAGGTGCTTAAAGTGACTTTAAAGAGAATGAGACGATGCAAAATGAAGTTCAGAAGGTGCTTAAAGAGACTTTAAAGAGAATGAGACGATGCAAAATGGTGTTTAGAAGGTGCTTAAAGAGACTTTAAAGAGAATGAGACGATGCAAAATGGTGTTTAGAAGGTGCTTAAAGTGACTTTAGAGAGAATGAGGACGATGCAAAATGGTGTTTAGAAGGTGCTTAAAGTGGACTTTAAAAGAGAATGAGACGATGCAAAATGGTGTTTAGAAGGTGCTTAAAAGTGACTTGAAAGAGAATGAGACGATGCAAAATGGTGCTTAGAAGGTGCTTAAAGTGACTTTAAAGAGAATGAGACGATGCAAAATGGTGTTTAGAAGGTGCTTAAAGTGACTTTAAAAGAGAATGAGACGATGCAAAATGAGGTTTAGAAGGTGCTTAAAGTGACTTTAAAGAGAATGAGGACGATGCAAAATGGTGTGTAGAAGGTGCTTAAAGTGACTTTAAAGAGATGAGACGATGCAAAATGGTGTTTAGAAGGTGCTTAAATGACTTTAAAGAGAATGAGAACGATGTAAAATGAGGTTTAGAAAATGCTTAAAGTGACTTTAAAGAGAATGAGACGATGCAAAATGTGTTTAGAAGGTGCTTAAAGTGACTTTAAAGAAAATGAGACGATGCAAAATGGTGTGTAGAAGGTGCTTAAAGTGACTTTAAAGAGAATGAGACGATGCAAAATGGTGTTTTAGAGGTGCTTAAAGTGACTTTAAAGAGAATGAGACGATGCAAATGTGTTTAGAAGGTGCTAAAAGAGACTTTAAAGAGAATGAGACGATGCAAAATGGTGTTTAGAAGGTGCTTAAAGTGACTTTAGAGAGAATGAGACGATGCAAAATGAGGTTTAGAAGGTGCTTAGAGTGACTTTAAAGAGAATGAGACGATGCAAAATGGTGTTTAGAAGGTGCTTAAAGTGACTTTAAGAGAAATGAGACGATGCAAAATGGTGTTTAGAAGGTGCTTAAAATGACTTTAAAGAGAATGAGACGATGCAAAATGAGGTTTAGAAAATGCTTAAGTGACTTTAAGAGAATGAGACGATGCAAAATGGTGTTTAGAAGTGCTTAAAGTGACTTTAAAGAGAATGAGACGATGCCAAAATGGTGTTTAGAAGGTGCTTAAAGTGACTTTAAAGAGAATGAGACGATGCAATAATGGGTGCTTAGAAGGTGCTTAAAGTGACTTTAAAGAGAATGAGACGATGCAAAATGGTGTTTAGAAGGTGCTTAAAGTGACTTTAAAGAGAATGAGGCGATGCAAAATGAGGTTTAGAAGGTGCTTAAAGTGACTTTAAAGAGAATGAGACGATGCAAAGTGTGTGTAGAAGGTGCTTAAAGTGACTTTAAAGAGAATGAGACGATGCAAAATGGTGTTTAGAAGGTGCTTAAAGTGACTTTAAAGAGAATGAGACGATGCAAAATGGTGTGTAGAAGGTGCTTAAAGTGACTTTAAAGAGAATGAGACGATGCAAAATGGTGTTTAGAAGGTGCTTAAAATGACTTTAAAGAGAATGAGACGATGCAAAATGAGGTTTAGAAAATGCTTAAAGTGACTTTAAAGAGAATGAGACGATGCAAAATGGTGTTTAGAAGGTGCTTAAAGTGACTTTAAAGAGAATGAGACGATGCAAAATGGTGTGTAGAAGGTGCTTAAAGTGACTTTAAAGAGAATGAGACGATGCAAAATGGTGTGTAGAAGGTGCTTAAAGTGACTTTAAAGAGAATGAGACGATGCAAAATGGTGTTTAGAAGGTGCTTAAAGTGACTTTAAAGAGAATGAGACGATGAAAAATGGTGTGTAGAAGGTGCTTAAAGTGACTTTAAAGAGAATGAGACGATGCAAAATGAGGTTTAGAAGGTGCATAAAAGTGACTTAAAAGAGAATGAGACGATGCAAAATGAGGTTTAGAAGGTGCTTAAAGTGACTTTAAAGAGAATGAGACGATGCAAAATGAGGTTTAGAAGGTGCTTAAAGTGACGTTAGAGAGAAAGAGACGATGCAAAATGAGGTTTAGAAGGTGCTTAAGGTGACTTTAAAGAGAATGAGACGATGCAAAATGAGGTTTAGAAGGTGCTTAAAGTGACTTTAAAGAGAATGAGACGATGCAAAATGAGGTTTAGAAGGTGCTTAAAGTGACTTTAAAGAGAATGAGACGATGCAAAATGGTGCTTAGAAGGTGCTTAAAGTGACTTTAAAGAGAAGAGACGATGCAAAATGAGGTTTAGAAGGTGCTTAAAGTGACGTTAGAGAGACAGAGACGATGCAAAATGAGGTTTAGAAGGTGCTTAAAGTGACTTTAAAGAGAATGAGACGATGCAAAATGAGGTTTAGAAGGTGCTTAAAGTGACTTTAAAGAGAATGAGACGATGCAAAATGAGGTTTAGAAGGTGCTTAAAGTGACTTTAAAGAGAATGAGACGATGCAAAATGAGTTTAGAAGGTGCTTAAAGTGACGTTAGAGAGAAAGAGACGATGCAAAATGAGGTTTAGAAGGTGCTTAAAGTGACTTTAAAGAGAATGAGACGATGCAAAATGAGGTTTAGAAGGTGCTTAAAGTGACTTTAAAGAGAATGAGACGATGCAAAATGAGGTTTAGAAGGTGCTTAAAGTGACTTTAAAGAGAATGAGACGATGCAAAATGGTGCTTAGAAGGTGCTTAAAGTGACTTTAAAGAGAATGAGACGATGCAAAATGAGGTTTAGAAGGTGCTTAAAGTGACGTTAGAGAGAAAGAGACGATGCAAAATGAGGTTTAGAAGGTGCTTAAAGTGACTTTAAAGAGAATGAGACGATGCAAAATGAGGTTTAGAAGGTGCTTAAAGTGACTTTAAAGAGAATGAGACGATGCAAAATGAGGTTTAGAAGGTGCTTAAAGTGACTGTAAAGAGAATGAGACGATGCAAAATGAGGTTTAGAAGGTGCTTAAAGTGACTTTAAAGAGAATGAGACGATGCAAAATGAGGTTTAGAAGGTGCTTAAAGTGACGTTAGAGAGAATGAGACGATGCAAAATGGTGTTTAGAAGGTGCTTAAAGTGACTTGAAAGAGAATGAGACGATGCAAAATGGTGCTTAGAAGGTGCTTTAAGTGACTTTAAAGAGAATGAGACGATGCAAAATGGTGTTTAGAAGGTGCTTAAAGTGACTTTAAAGAGAATGAGACGATGCAAAATGGTGTTTAGAAGGTGCTTAAAGTGACTTTAAAGAGAATGAGACGATGCAAAATGAGGTTTAGAAGGTGCTTAAAGTGACTTTAAAGAGAATGAGACGATGCAAAATGGTGTTTAGAAGGTGCTTAAAGTGACTTTAAAGAGAATGAGACGATGCAAAATGGTGTGTAGAAGGTGCTTAAAGTGACTTTAAAGAGAATGAGACGATGCAAAATGGTGTTTAGAAGGTGCTTAAAATGACTTTAAAGAGAATGAGACGATGCAAAATGAGGTTTAGAAAATGCTTAAAGTGACTTTAAAGAGAATGAGACGATGCAAAATGGTGTTTAGAAGGTGCTTAAAGTGACTTTAAAGAGAATGAGACGATGCAAAATGGTGTGTAGAAGGTGCTTAAAGTGACTTTAAAGAGAATGAGACGATGCAAAATGGTGTGTAGAAGGTGCTTAAAGTGACTTTAAAGAGAATGAGACGATGCAAAATGGTGTTTAGAAGGTGCTTAAAGTGACTTTAAAGAGAATGAGACGATGAAAAATGGTGTTTAGAAGGTGCTTAAAGTGACTTTAAAGAGAATGAGACGATGCAAAATGAGGTTTAGAAGGTGCATAAAGTGACTTAAAAGAGAATGAGACGATGCAAAATGAGGTTTAGAAGGTGCTTAAAGTGACTTTAGAGAGAATGAGACGATGCAAAATGAGGTTTAGAAGGTGCTTAAAGTGACGTTAGAGAGAATGAGACGATGCAAAATGAGGTTTAGAAGGTGCTTAAAGTGACTTTAAAGAGAATGAGACGATGCAAAATGAGGTTTAGAAGGTGCTTAAAGTGACTTTAAAGAGAATGAGACGATGCAAAATGAGGTTTAGAAGGTGCTTAAAGTGACTGTAAAGAGAATGAGACGATGCAAAATGAGGTTTAGAAGGTGCTTAAAGTGACGTTAGAGAGAAAGAGACGATGCAAAATGAGGTTTAGAAGGTGCTTAAAGTGACGTTAGAGAGAAAGAGACGATGCAAAATGAGGTTTAGAAGGTGCTTAAAGTGACTTTAAAGAGAATGAGACGATGCAAAATGAGGTTTAGAAGGTGCTTAAAGTGACTTTAAAGAGAATGAGACGATGCAAAATGAGGTTTAGAAGGTGCTTAAAGTGACTTTAAAGAGAATGAGACGATGCAAAATGAGGTTTAGAAGGTGCTTAAAGTGACGTTAGAGAGAAAGAGACGATGCAAAATGAGGTTTAGAAGGTGCTTAAAGTGACTTTAAAGAGAATGAGACGATGCAAAATGAGGTTTAGAAGGTGCTTAAAGTGACTTTAAAGAGAATGAGACGATGCAAAATGAGGTTTAGAAGGTGCTTAAAGTGACTTTAAAGAGAATGAGACGATGCAAAATGGTGCTTAGAAGGTGCTTAAAGTGACTTTAAAGAGAATGAGACGATGCAAAATGAGGTTTAGAAGGTGCTTAAAGTGACGTTAGAGAGAAAGAGACGATGCAAAATGAGGTTTAGAAGGTGCTTAAAGTGACTTTAAAGAGAATGAGACGATGCAAAATGAGGTTTAGAAGGTGCTTAAAGTGACTTTAAAGAGAATGAGACGATGCAAAATGAGGTTTAGAAGGTGCTTAAAGTGACTGTAAAGAGAATGAGACGATGCAAAATGAGGTTTAGAAGGTGCTTAAAGTGACGTTAGAGAGAAAGAGACGATGCAAAATGAGGTTTAGAAGGTGCTTAAAGTGACTTTAAAGAGAATGAGACGATGCAAAATGGTGTTTAGAAGGTGCTTAAAGTGACTTGAAAGAGAATGAGACGATGCAAAATGGTGCTTAGAAGGTGCTTTAAGTGACTTTAAAGAGAATGAGACGATGCAAAATGGTGTTTAGAAGGTGCTTAAAGTGACTTTAAAGAGAATGAGACGATGCAAAATGGTGTTTAGAAGGTGCTTAAAGTGACTTTAAAGAGAATGAGACGATGCAAAATGAGGTTTAGAAGGTGCTTAAAGTGACTTTAAAGAGAATGAGACGATGCAAAATGGTGTTTAGAAGGTGCTTAAAGTGACTTTAAAGAGAATGAGACGATGCAAAATGGTGTTTAGAAGGTGCTTAAAGTGACTTTAAAGAGAATGAGACGATGCAAAATGGTGTGTAGAAGGTGCTTAAAGTGACTTTAAAGAGAATGAGACGATGCAAAATGGTGTTTAGACGGTGCTTAAAATGACTTTAAAGAGAATGAGACGATGCAAAATGAGGTTTAGAAGGTGCTTAAAGTGACTTTAAAGAGAATGAGACGATGCAAAATGAGGTTTAGAAGGTGCTTAAAGTGACTTTAAAGAGAATGAGACGATGCAAAATGCTGCTTAGAAGGTGCTTAAAGTGACTTTAAAGAGAATGAGACGATGCAAAATGAGGTTTAGAAGGTGCTTAAAGTGACGTTAGAGAGAAAGAGACGATGCAAAATGAGGTTTAGAAGGTGCTTAAAGTGACTTTAAAGAGAATGAGACGATGCAAAATGAGGTTTAGAAGGTGCTTAAAGTGACTTTAAAGAGAATGAGACGATGCAAAATGAGGTTTAGAAGGTGCTTAAAGTGACGTTAGAGAGAAAGAGACGATGCAAAATGGTGTTTAGAAGGTGCTTAAAGTGACTTTAAAGAGAATGAGACGATGCAAAATGAGGTTTAGAAGGTGCTTAAAGTGACGTTAGAGAGAAAGAGACGATGCAAAATGAGGTTTAGAAGGTGCTTAAAGTGACTTTAAGGAGAATGAGACGATGCAAAATGAGGTTTAGAAGGTGCTTAAAGTGACTTTAAAGAGAATGAGACGATGCAAAATGCTGCTTAGAAGGTGCTTAAAGTGACTTTAATGAGAATGAGACGATGCAAAATGGTGTTTAGAAGGTGCTTAAAGTGACTTTAAAGAGAATGAGACGATGCAAAATGGTGTTTAGAAGGTGCTTAAAGTGACTTTAAAGAGAATGAGACGATGCAAAATGAGGTTTAGAAGGTGCATAAAGTGACTTTAAAGAGAATGAGACGATGCAAAATGAGGTTTAGAAGGTGCTTAAAGTGACTTTAAAGAGAATGAGACGATGCAAAATGGTGTTTAGAAGGTGCTTAAAGTGACTTTAAAGAGAATGAGACGATGCAAAATGAGGTTTAGAAGGTGCTTAAAGTGACGTTAGAGAGAAAGAGACGATGCAAAATGAGGTTTAGAAGGTGCTTAAAGTGACTTTAAGGAGAATGAGACGATGCAAAATGAGGTTTAGAAGGTGCTTAAAGTGACTTTAAAGAGAATGAGACGATGCAAAATGAGGTTTAGAAGGTGCTTAAAGTGACTTTAAAGAGAATGAGACGATGCAAAATGCTGCTTAGAAGGTGCTTAAAGTGACTTTAAAGAGAATGAGACGATGCAAAATGAGGTTTAGAAGGTGCTTAAAGTGACGTTAGAGAGAAAGAGACGATGCAAAATGAGGTTTAGAAGGTGCTTAAAGTGACTTTAAAGAGAATGAGACGATGCAAAATGAGGTTTAGAAGGTGCTTAAAGTGACTTTAAAGAGAATGAGACGATGCAAAATGAGGTTTAGAAGGTGCTTAAAGTGACGTTAGAGAGAAAGAGACGATGCAAAATGAGGTTTAGAAGGTGCTTAAAGTGACTTTAAAGAGAATGAGACGATGCAAAATGAGGTTTAGAAGGTGCTTAAAGTGACTTTAAAGAGAATGAGACGATGCAAAATGAGGTTTAGAAGGTGCTTAAAGTGACTTTAAAGAGAATGAGACGATGCAAAATGGTGCTTGAAAGGAGCTTAAAGTGACTTTAAAGAGAATGAGACGATGCAAAATGAGGTTTAGAAGGTGCTTAAAGTGACGTTAGAGAGAAAGAGACGATGCAAAATGAGGTTTAGAAGGTGCTTAAAGTGACTTTAAAGAGAATGAGACGATGCAAAATGAGGTTTAGAAGGTGCTTAAAGTGACTTTAAAGAGAATGAGACGATGCAAAATGGTGTTTAGAAGGTGCTTAAAGTGACTTTAAAGAGAATGAGACGATGCAAAATGAGGTTTAGAAGGTGCTTATAGTGACGTTAGAGAGAAAGAGACGATGCAAAATGAGGTTTAGAAGGTGCTTAAAGTGACTTTAAAGAGAATGAGACGATGCAAAATGGTGTTTAGAAGGTGCTTAAAGTGACTTTAAAGAGAATGAGACGATGCAAAGTGGTGTTTAGAAGGTGCTTAAAGTGACTTTAGAGCGAATGAGACGATGCAAAATGATGTTTAGAAGGTGCTTAAAGTGACTTTAAAGAGAATAAGACGATGCAAAATGAGGTTAGGAAGGTGCTTAAAGTGACTTTAAAGAGAATGAGACGATGCAAAATGAGGTTTAGAAGGTGCTTAAAGTGACTTTAAAGAGAATGAGACGATGCAAAATGGTGTTTAGAAGGTGCTTAAAGTGACTTTAAAGAGAATAAGACGATGCAAAATGGTGTTAAGAAGGTGCTTAAAGTGACTTTAAAGAGAATGAGACGATGCAAAATGGTGTTTAGAAGGTGCTTAAAGTGACTTTAAAGAGAATGAGACGATGCAAAATGAGGTTTAGAAGGTGCTTAAAGTGACTTTAAAGAGAATGAGACGATGCAAAATGGTGTTTAGAAGGTGCTGAAAGTGACTTTAAAGAGAATGAGACGATGCAAAATGGTGTTTAGAAGGTGCTTAAAGTGACTTTAAAGAGAATGAGACGATGCAAAATGGTGTTTAGAAGGTGCTTAAAGTGACTTTAAAGAGAATGAGACGATGCAAAATGGTGTTTAGAAGGTGCTTAAAGTGACTTTAAAGAGAATGAGACGATGCAAAATGGTGTTTAGAAGGTGCTTAAAGTGACTTTAAAGAGAATGAGACGATGCAAAATGGTGTTTAGAAGGTGCTTAAAGTGACTTTAAAGAGAATGAGACGATGCAAAATGGTGTTTAGAAGGTGCTTAAAGTGACTTTAAAGAGAATGAGACGATGCAAAATGAGGTTTAGAAGGTGCTTAAAGTGACTTAAAAGAGGATGAGACGATGCAAAATGGTGTTTAGAAGGTGCTTAAAGTGACTTTAGAGAGAATGAGACGATGCAAAATGAGGTTTAGAAGGTGCTTAAAGTGACTTTAAAGAGAATGAGACGATGCAAAATGGTGTTTAGAAGGTGCTTAAAGTGACTTTAAAGAGAATGAGACTATGCAAAATGAGGTTTAGAAGGTGTTCAAAGTGACTTTAGTGAGAATGAGACGATGCAAAATGAGGTTTAGAAGGTGCTTAAAGTGACTTTAAAGAGAATGAGACGATGCAAAATGAGGTTTAGAAGGTGCTTAAAGTGACTTTAAAGAGAATGAGACGATGCAAAATGGTGTTTAGAAGGTGCTCAAAGTGACTTTAAAGAGAATGAGACGATGCAAAATGGTGTTTAGAAGGTGCTTAAAGTGACTTTAAAGAGAATGAGACGATGCAAAATGAGGTTTAGAAGGTGCTTAAAGTGACTTTAGAGAGAATGAGACGATGCAAAATGGTGTTTAGAAGGTGCTTAAAGTGACTTTAAAGAGAATGAGACGATGCAAAATGAGGTGTAGAAGGTGCTTAAAGTGACTTTAAAGAGAATGAGACGATGCAAAATGGTGTTTAGAAGGTGCTTAAAGTGACTTTAAAGAGAATGAGACGATGCAAAATGGTGTTTAGAAGGTGCTTAAAGTGACTTTAAAGAGAATGAGACGGTGCAAAATGGTGTTTAGAAGGTGCTTAAAGTGACTTTAAAGAGAATAAGACGATGCAAAATGGTGTTAAGAAGGTGCTTAAAGTGACTTTAAAGAGAATGAGACGATGCAAAATGGTGTTTAGAAGGTGCTTAAAGTGACTTTAAAGAGAATGAGACGATGCAAAATGGTGTTTAGAAGGTGCTCAAAGTGACTTTAAAGAGAATGAGACGATGCAAAATGGTGTTTAGAAGGTGCCTAAAGTGACTTTAAAGAGAATGAGACGATGCAAAATGAGGTTTAGAAGGTGCTTAAAGTGACTTTAGAGAGAATGAGACGATGCAAAATGGTGTTTAGAAGGTGCTTAAAGTGACTTTAAAGAGAATGAGACGATGCAAAATGAGGTGTAGAAGGTGCTTAAAGTGACTTTAAAGAGAATGAGACGATGCAAAATGGTGTTTAGAAGGTGCTTAAAGTGACTTTAAAGAGAATGAGACGATGCAAAATGGTGTTTAGAAGGTGCTTAAAGTGACTTTAAAGAGAATGAGACGGTGCAAAATGGTGTTTAGAAGGTGCTTAAAGTGACTTTAAAGAGAATAAGACGATGCAAAATGGTGTTAAGAAGGTGCTTAAAGTGACTTTGAAGAGAATGGGACGATGCAAAAAGGTGTTTAGAAGGTGCTTAAAGTGACTTTAAAGTGAATGAGACGATGCAAAATGGTGTTAAGAAGGTGCTTAAAGTGACTTTAAAGAGAATGAGACGATGCAAAATGGTGTTAAGAAGGTGCTTAAAGTGACTTTAAAGAGAATGAGACGATGCAAAATGGTGTTTAGAAGGTGCTTAAAGTGACTTTAAAGAGAATGAGACGATGCAAAATGGTGTTTAGAAGGTGCTTAAAGCGACGTTAGATAGAATGAGACGATGCAAAATGAGGTTTAGAAGGTGCTTAAAGTGACTTTAAAGAGAATGAGACGATGCAAAATGAGGTTTAGAAGGTGCTTAAAGTGACTTTAGAGAGAATGAGACGATGCAAAATGGTGTTTAGAAGGTGCTTAAAGTGACTTTAAAGAGAATGAGACGATGCAAAATGGTGTTTAGAAGGTGCTTAAAGTGACTTTAAAGAGAATGAGACGATGCAAAATGAGGTTTAGAAGGTGCTTAAAGTGACTTTAAAGAGAATGAGACGGTGCAAAATGGTGTTTAGAAGGTGCTTAAAGTGACTTTAAAGAGAATAAGACGATGCAAAATGGTGTTAAGAAGGTGCTTAAAGTGACTTTAAAGAGAATGAGACGATGCAAAATGGTGTTTAGAAGGTGCTAAAAGTGACTTTAAAGAGAATGAGACGATGCAAAATGGTGTTAAGAAGGTGCTTAAAGTGACTTTAAAGAGAATGAGACGATGCAAAATGGTGTTTAGAAGGTGCTTAAAGTGACTTTAAAGAGAATGAGACGATGCAAAATGGTGTTTAGAAGGTGCTTAAAGTGACTTTAAAGAGAATGAGACGATGCAAAATGGTGTTTAGAAGGTGCTTAAAGTGACTTTAAAGAGAATGAGACGATGCAAAATGGTGTTTAGAAGGTGCTTAAAGTGACTTTAAAGAGAATGAGACGATGCAAAATGGTGTTTAGAAGGTGCTTAAAGTGACTTTAAAGAGAATGAGACGATGCAAAATGGTGTTTAGAAGGTGCTTAAAGTGACTTTAAAGAGAATGAGACGATGCAAAATGGTGTTTAGAAGGTGCTTAAAGTGACTTTAAAGAGAATGAGACGATGCAAAATGGTGTTTAGAAGGTGCTTAAAGTGACTTTAAAGAGAATGAGACGATGCAAAATGGTGTTTAGAAGGTGCTTAAAGTGACTTTAAAGAGAATGAGACGATGCAAAGTGGTGTTTAGAAGGTGCTTAAAGTGACTTTAAAGAGAATGAGACGATGCAAAATGGTGTTTAGAAGGTGCTTAAAGTGACTTTAAAGAGAATGAGACGATGCAAAATGGTGTTTAGAAGGTGCTTAAAGTGACTTTAAAGAGAATGAGACGATGCAAAATGGTGTTTAGAAGGTGCTTAAAGTGACTTTAAAGAGAATGAGACGATGCAAAATGGTGTTTAGAAGGTGCTTAAAGTGACTTTAAAGAGAATGAGACGATGCAAAGTGGTGTTTAGAAGGTGCTTAAAGTGACTTTAGAGCGAATGAGACGATGCAAAATGATGTTTAGAAGGTGCTTAAAGTGACTTTAAAGAGAATAAGACGATGCAAAATGAGGTTAGGAAGGTGCTTAAAGTGACTTTAAAGAGAATGAGACGATGCAAAATGAGGTTTAGAAGGTGCTTAAAGTGACTTTAAAGAGAATGAGACGATGCAAAATGGTGTTTAGAAGGTGCTGAAAGTGACTTTAAAGAGAATGAGACGATGCAAAATGAGGTTCAGAAGGTGCTTAAAGTGACTTTAAAGAGAATGAGACGATGCAAAATGGTGTTTAGAAGGTGCTTAAAGTGACTTTAAAGAGAATGAGACAATGCAAAATGGTGTTTAGAAGGTGCTTAAAGCGACGTTAGATAGAATGAGACGATGCAAAATGAGGTTTAGAAGGTGCTTAAAGTGACTTTAAAGAGAATGAGACGATGCAAAATGAGGTTTAGAAGGTGCTTAAAGTGACTTTAGAGAGAATGAGACGATGCAAAATGGTGTTTAGAAGGTGCTTAAAGTGACTTTAAAGAGAATGAGACGATGCAAAATGGTGTTTAGAAGGTGCTTAAAGCGACGTTAGATAGAATGAGACGATGCAAAATGAGGTTTAGAAGGTGCTTAAAGTGACTTTAAAGAGAATGAGACGATGCAAAATGAGGTTTAGAAGGTGCTTAAAGTGACTTTAGAGAGAATGAGACGATGCAAAATGGTGTTTAGAAGGTGCTTAAAGTGACTTTAAAGAGAATGAGACGATGCAAAATGGTGTTTAGAAGGTGCTTAAAGTGACTTTAAAGAGAATGAGACGATGCAAAATGAGGTTTAGAAGGTGCTTAAAGTGACTTTAAAGAGAATGAGACGATGCAAAATGGTGTTTAGAAGGTGCTTAAAGTGACTTTAAAGAGAATAAGACGATGCAAAATGGTGTTAAGAAGGTGCTTAAAGTGACTTTAAAGAGAATGAGACGATGCAAAATGGTGTTTAGAAGGTGCTAAAAGTGACTTTAAAGAGAATGAGACGATGCAAAATGGTGTTAAGAAGGTGCTTAAAGTGACTTTAAAGAGAATGAGACGATGCAAAATGGTGTTTAGAAGGTGCTTAAAGTGACTTTAAAGAGAATGAGACGATGCAAAATGGTGTTAAGAAGGTGCTTAAAGTGACTTTAAAGAGAATGAGACGATGCAAAATGGTGTTAAGAAGGTGCTTAAAGTGACTTTAAAGAGAATGAGACGATGCAAAATGGTGTTTAGAAGGTGCTAAAAGTGACTTTAAAGAGAATGAGACGATGCAAAATGGTGTTAAGAAGGTGCTTAAAGTGACTTTAAAGAGAATGAGACGATGCAAAATGGTGTTTAGAAGGTGCTTAAAGTGACTTTAAAGAGAATGAGACGATGCAAAATGGTGTTTAGAAGGTGCTGAAAGTGACTTTAAAGAGAATGAGACGATGCAAAATGGTGTTTAGAAGGTGCTTAAAGTGACTTTAAAGAGAATGAGACGATGCAAAATGGTGTTTAGAAGGTGCTTAAAGTGACTTTAAAGAGAATGAGACGATGCAAAATGGTGTTTAGAAGGTGCTTAAAGTGACTTTAAAGAGAATGAGACGATGCAAAATGGTGTTTAGAAGGTGCTTAAAGTGACTTTAAAGAGAATGAGACGATGCAAAATGGTGTTTAGAAGGTGCTTAAAGTGACTTTAAAGAGAATGAGACGATGCAAAATGGTGTTTAGAAGGTGCTTAAAGTGACTTTAAAGAGAATGAGACGATGCAAAGTGGTGTTTAGAAGGTGCTTAAAGTGACTTTAGAGCGAATGAGACGATGCAAAATGATGTTTAGAAGGTGCTTAAAGTGACTTTAAAGAGAATAAGACGATGCAAAATGAGGTTAGGAAGGTGCTTAAAGTGACTTTAAAGAGAATGAGACGATGCAAAATGAGGTTTAGAAGGTGCTTAAAGTGACTTTAAAGAGAATGAGACGATGCAAAATGGTGTTTAGAAGGTGCTTAAAGTGACTTTAAAGAGAATAAGACGATGCAAAATGGTGTTAAGAAGGTGCTTAAAGTGACTTTAAAGAGAATGAGACGATGCAAAATGGTGTTTAGAAGGTGCTTAAAGTGACTTTAAAGAGAATGAGACGATGCAAAATGAGGTTTAGAAGGTGCTTAAAGTGACTTTAAAGAGAATGAGACGATGCAAAATGAGGTTTAGAAGGTGCTTAAAGTGACTTTAAAGAGAATGAGACGATGCAAAATGAGGTTTAGAAGGTGCTTAAAGTGACTTTAAAGAGAATGAGACGATGCAAAATGGTGTTTAGAAGGTGCTTAAAGTGACTTTAAAGAGAATAAGACGATGCAAAATGGTGTTAAGAAGGTGCTTAAAGTGACTTTAAAGAGAATGAGACGATGCAAAATGGTGTTTAGAAGGTGCTTAAAGTGACTTTAAAGAGAATGAGACGATGCAAAATGAGGTTTAGAAGGTGCTTAAAGTGACTTTAAAGAGAATGAGACGATGCAAAATGAGGTTTAGAAGGTGCTTAAAGTGACTTTAAAGAGAATGAGACGATGCAAAATGGTGTTTAGAAGGTGCTTAAAGTGACTTTAAAGAGAATGAGACGATGAAAAATGAGGTTTAGAAGGTGCTTAAAGTGACTTTAAAGAGAATGAGACGATGCAAAATGGTGTTTAGAAGGTGCTTAAAGTGACTTTAAAGAGAATGAGACGATGCAAAATGGTGTTTAGAAGGTGCTTAAAGTGACTTTAAAGAGAATGAGACGATGCAAAATGGTGTTTAGAAGGTGCTTAAAGTGACTTTAAAGAGAATGAGACGATGCAAAATGGTGTTTAGAAGGTGCTTAAAGTGACTTTTAAGAGAATGAGACGATGCAAAATGAGGTTTAGAAGGTGCTTAAAGTGACTTAAAAGAGGATGAGAGGATGCAAAATGGTGTTTAGAAGGTGCTTAAAGTGACTTTAGAGAGAATGAGACGATGCAAAATGAGGTTTAGAAGGTGCTTAAAGTGACTTTAAAGAGAATGAGACGATGCAAAATGGTGTTTAGAAGGTGCTTAAAGTGACTTTAAAGAGAATGAGACTATGCAAAATGAGGTTTAGAAGGTGTTCAAAGTGTTTTTAGTGAGAATGAGACGATGCAAAATGAGGTTTAGAAGGTGCTTAAAGTGACTTTAAAGAGAATGAGACGATGCAAAATGAGGTTTAGAAGGTGCTTAAAGTGACTTTAAAGAGAATGAGACGATGCAAAATGAGGTTTAGAAGGTGCTTAAAGTGACTTTAAAGAGAATGAGACGATGCAAAATGAGGTTTAGAAGGTGCTTAAAGTGACTTTAAAGAGAATGAGACGATGCAAAATGAGGTTTAGAAGGTGCTTAAAGTGACTTTAAAGAGAATGAGACGATGCAAAATGGTGTTTAGAAGGTGCTGAAAGTGACTTTAAAGAGAATGAGACGATGCAAAATGGTGTTTAGAAGGTGCTGAAAGTGACTTTAAAGAGAATGAGACGATGCAAAATGGTGTTTAGAAGGTGCTTAAAGTGACTTTAAAGAGAATGAGACGATGGAAAATGGTGTTTGGAAGGTGTTTAAAGTGACTTTAAAGAGAATGAGACGATGCAAAATGGTGTTTAGAAGGTGTTTAAAGTGACGTTAGAGAGAATGAGACGATGCAAAATGGTGTTTAGAAGGTGCTTAAAGTGACTTTAAAGAGAATGAGACGATGCAAAATGAGGTTTAGAAGGTGCTGAAAGTGGCTTTAAAGAGAATGAGACGATGCAAAATGGTGTTTAGAAGGTGCTTAAAGTGACTTTAAAGAGAATGAGACGATGCAAAATGAGGTTGAGAAGGTGCTTAAAGTGACTTTAAAGAGAATGAGACGATGCAAAATGAGGTTTAGAAGGTGCTTAAAGTGACTTTAAAGAGAATGAGTCAATGCAAAATGAGGTTTAGAAGGTGCTTAAAGTGACTTTAAAGAGAATGAGACGATGCAAAATGGTGTTTAGAAGGTGCTTTAAGTGACTTTAAAGAGAATGAGACGATGCAAAATGGTGTTTAGAAGGTGCGTAAAGTGACTTTAAAGAGAATGAGACGATGCAAAATGAGGTTTAGAAGGTGCTGAAAGTGGCTTTAAAGAGAATGAGACGATGCAAAATGGTGTTTATAAGGTGCTTAAAGTGACTTTAAAGAGAATGAGACGATGCAAAATGAGGTTTAGAAGGTGCTTAAAGTGACTTTAAAGAGAATGAGACGATGCAAAATGAGGTTTAGAAGGTGCTTAAAGTGACTTTAAAGAGAATGAGACGATGCAAAATGAGGTTTAGCAGGTGCTTAAAGTGACTTTAAAGAGAATGAGACGATGCAAAATGGTGTTTAGAAGGTGCTTAAAGTGACATTAGAGAGAATGAGACGATGCAAAATGGTGTTTAGAAGGTGCTTAAAGTGACTTTAAAGAGAATGAGACGATGCAAAATGAGGTTGAGAAGGTGCTTAAAGTGACTTTAAAGAGAATGAGACGATGCAAAATGAGGTTTAGAAGGTGCTTAAAGTGACTTTAAAGAGAATGAGACGATGCAAAATGGTGTTTAGAAGGTGCTTCAAGTGACTTTAAAGAGAATGAGACGATGCAAAATGAGGTTTAGAAGGTGCTTAAAGTGACTTTAAAGAGAATGAGACGATGCAAAATGAGGTTTAGCAGGTGCTTAAAGTGACTTTAAAGAGAATGAGACGATGCAAAATGGTGTTTAGAAGGTGCTTAAAGTGACTTTAAAGAGAATGAGACGATGCAAAATGGTGTTTAGAAGGTGCTTAAAGTGACTTTAAAGAGAATGAGACGATGCAAAATGAGGTTTAGAAGGTGCTTAAAGTGACTTTAAAGAGAATGAGACGATGCAAAATGGTGTTAAGAAGGTGCTTAAAGTGACTTTAAAGAGAATGAGACGATGCAAAATGGTGTTAAGAAGGTGCTTAAAGTGACTTTAAAGAGAATGAGACGATGCAAAATGGTGTTTATAAGCTGCTTAAAGTGACTTCAAAGAGAATGAGACGATGCAAAATGGTGTTAAGAAGGTGCTTAAAGTGACTTTAAAGAGAATGAGACGATGCAAAATGGTGTTAAGAAGGTGCTTAAAGTGACTTTAAAGAGAATGAGACGATGCAAAATGGTGTTTACAAGGTGCTTAAAGTGACTTTATAGAGAATGAGACGATGCAAAATGGTGTTAAGAAGGTGCTTAAAGTGACTTTAAAGAGAATGAGACGATGCAAAATGGTGTTAAGAAGGTGCTTAAAGTGACTTTAAAGAGAATGAGACGATGCAAAATGGTGTTTATAAGCTGCTTAAAGTGACTTCAAAGAGAATGAGACGATGCAAAATGGTGTTAAGAAGGTGCTTAAAGTGACTTTAAAGAGAATGAGACGATGCAAAATGGTGTTAAGAAGGTGCTTAAAGTGACTTTAACGAGAATGAGACGATGCAAAATGGTGTTTATAAGCTGCTTAAAGTGACTTCAAAGAGAATGAGACGATGCAAAATTAGGTTAGAAGGTGCTTAAAGTGACTTTAAAGAGAATGAGACGATGCAAAATGAGGTTTAGAAGGTGCTTAAAGTGACTTTAAAGAGAATGAGACGATGCAAAATGGTGCTTAGAAGGTGCTTAAAGTGACTTTAAAGAGAATGAGACGATGCAAAATGGTGTTTAGAAGGTGCTTAAAGTGACTTTAAAGAGAATGAGACGATGCAAAATGGTGCTAAGAAGATGCTTAAAGTGACTTTAAAGAGAATTAGATGATGCAAAATGGTTTTTAGAAGGTGCTTAAAGTGAATTTAAAGAGAATGAGACGATGTAAAATGGTGTTTAGGAGGTGCTTAAAGTGACTTTAAAGAGAATGAGACGATGCAAAATGGTGTTTAGAAGGTGCTTAAAGTGACTTTAAAGAGAATGAGACGATGCAAAATGGTGTTTAGAAGGTGCTTAAAGTGACTTTAAAGAGAATGAGACGATGCAAAATGAGGTTTAGAAGGTGCTTAAAGTGACTTTAAAGAGAATGAGACGATGCAAAATGGTGTTAAGAAGGTGCTTAAAGTGACTTTAAAGAGAGTGAGACGATGCAAAATGGTGTTTAGAAGGTGCTTAAAGTGGCTTTAAAGAGAATGAGACGATGCAAAATGGTGTTTAGAAGGTGCTTAAAGTGACTTTAAAGAGAATGAGACGATGCAAAATGGTGTTAAGAAGGTGCTTAAAGTGACTTTAAAGAGAATGAGACGATGCAAAATGGTGTTTACAGGGTGCTTAAAGTGACTTTATAGAGAATGAGACGATGCAAAATGGTGTTAAGAAGGTGCTTAAAGTGACTTTAAAGAGAATGAGACGATGCAAAATGGTGTTAAGAAGGTGCTTAAAGTGACTTTAAAGAGAATGAGACGATGCAAAATGGTGTTTATAAGCTGCTTAAAGTGACTTCAAAGAGAATGAGACGATGCAAAATGGTGTTAAGAAGGTGCTTAAAGTGACTTTAAAGAGAATGAGACGATGCAAAATGGTGTTAAGAAGGTGCTTAAAGTGACTTTAACGAGAATGAGACGATGCAAAATGGTGTTTAGAAGGTGCTTAAAGTGACTTTAAAGAGAATGAGACGATGCAAAATGGTGTTTAGAAGGTGCTTAAAGTGACTTTAAAGAGAATGAGACGATGCAAAATGAGGTTTAGAAGGTGCTTAAAGTGACTTTAAAGAGAATGAGACGATGCAAAATGGTGTTTAGAAGGTGCTTAAAGTGACTTTAAAGAGAATGAGACGATGCAAAATTGTGTTTATAAGGTGCTTAAAGTGACTTTAAAGAGAATGAGACGATGCAAAATGGTGTTTATAAGGTGCTTAAAGTGACTTTAAAAAGAATGAGACGATGCAAAATGGTGTTAAGAAGGTGCTTAAAGTGACTTTAAAGAGAATGAGACGATGTAAAATGAGGTTTAGAAGGTGCTGAAAGTGACTTTAAAGAGAATGAGACGATGCAAAATGAGGTTTAGAAGGTGCTTAAAGTGACTTTAAAGAGAATGAGACGATGCAAAATGGTGCTTAGAAGGTGCTTAAAGTGACTTTAAAGAGAATGAGACGATGCAAAATGGTGTTTAGAAGGTGCTTAAAGTGACTTTAAAGAGAATGAGACGATGCAAAATGGTGTTTAGAAGGTGCTTAAAGTGACTTTAAAGAGAATGAGACGATGCAAAATGGTGTTTAGAAGGTGCTTAAAGTGACTTTAAAGAGAATGAGACGATGCAAAATGGTGTTTAGAAGGTGCTTAAAGTGACTTTAAAGAGAATGAGACGATGAAAAATGAAATTTAGAAGGTGCTTAAAGTGACTTTAAAGAGAATGAGACGATGCAAAATGGTGTTAAGAAGGTGCTTAAAGTGACTTTAAAGAGAATGAGACGATGCAAAATGGTGTTTAGAAGGTGCTTAAAGTGACTTTAAAGAGAATGAGACGATGCAAAATGGTGTTTAGAAGGTGCTTAAAGTGACTTTAAAGAGAATGAGACGATGCAAAATGGTGTTTAGAAGGTGGTTAAAGTGACTTTAAAGAGAATGAGACGATGCAAAATGGTGTTTAGAAGGTGCTTAAAGTGACTTTAAATGAATGAGACGATGCAAAATGGTGTTAAGAAGGTGCTTAAAGTGACTTTAAGAGAATGAGACGATGCAAAATGAGGTTTAGAAGGTGCTTAAAGAGACTTTAAAGAGAATGAGACGATGCAAAATGGTGTTTAGAAGGTGCTTAAAGTGACTTTAAAGAGAATGAGACGATGCAAAATGAGGTTTAGAAGGTGCTTAAAGTGACTTTAAAGAGAATGAGACGATGCAAAATGGTGTTTAGAAGGTGCTTAAGTGACTTTAAAGAGAATGAGACGATGCAAATGGTGTTTAGAAGGTGCTTAAAGTGACTTTAAAGAGAATGAGACGATGCAAAATGGTGTTTAGAAGGTGCTTAAAGTGACTTTAAAGAGAATAAGGACGATGCAAAATGGTGTTTAGAAGGTGCTTAAAGTGACTTTAAAGAGAATGAGACGATGCAAAATGAGTTTAGAAGGTGCTTAAAATGACTTTAAGAGAATGAGACGATGCAAAATGGTGTTTAGAAGGTGCTTAAAGTGACTTTAAAGAGAATGATACGATGCAAAATGAGGTTAAAAGGTGCTTAAAGTGACTTTAAAGAGAATGAGACGATGCAAAATGGTGTTTAGAAGTGACTTTAAAGAGAATGAGACGATGCAAAATGGTGTTTAGAAGGTGCTTAAAGTGACTTTAAAGAGAATAAGACGATGCAAAATGGTGTTTAGAAGGTGCTTAAAGTGACTTTAAAGAGAATGAGACGATGCAAAATGAGGTTTAGAAGGTGCTTAAAATGACTTTAAAGAGAATGAGACGATGCAAAATGGTGTTTAGAAGGTGCTTAAAGTGACTTTAAAGAGAATGAGACGATGCAAAATGGTGTTTAGAAGGTGCTTAAAGTGACTTTAAAGAGAATAAGACGATGCAAAATGGTGTTTAGAAGGTGCTTAAAGTGACTTTAAAGAGAATGAGACGATGCAAAATGAGGTTTAGAAGGTGCTTAAAATGACTTTAAAAGAGAATGAGACGATGCAAAATGGTGTTTAGAAGGTGCTTAAAGTGACTTTAAAGAGAATGAGACGATGCAAAATGGTGTTTAGAAGGTGCTTAAAGTGACTTTAAAGAGAATAAGACGATGCAAAATGGTGTTTAGAAGGTGCTTAAAGTGACTTTAAGAGAATAAGACGATTGCAAAATGGTGTTTAGAAGGTGCTTAAAGTGACTTTAAAGAGAATGAGACGATGCAAAATGAGGTTTAGAAGGTGCTTAAAATGACTTTAAAGAGAATGAGACGATGCAAAATGGTGTTTAGAAGGTGCTTAAAGTGACTTTAAAGAGAATGAGACGATGCAAAATGGTGTTTAGAAGGTGCTTAAAGTGACTTTAAAGAGAATAAGACGATGCAAAATGGTGTTTAGAAGGTGCTGAAAATGACTTTAAAGAGAATGAGACGATGCAAAATGAGGTTTAGAAGGTGCTTAAAATGACTTTAAAGAGAATGAGACGATGCAAAATGGTGTTTAGAAGGTGCTTAAAGTGACTTTAAAGAGAATGAGACGATGCAAAATGGTGTTTAGAAGGTGCTTAAAGTGACTTTAAAGAGAATGAGACGATGCAAAATGGTGTTTGGAAGGTGCTTAAAGTGACTTTAAAGAGAATAAGACGATGCAAAATGGTGTTTAGAAGGTGCTTAAAGTGACTTTAAAGAGAATGAGACGATGCAAAATGAGGTTTAGAAGGTGCTTAAAGAGAATTTAAAGAGAATGAGACGATGCAAAATGGTGGTTAGAAGGTGCTTAAAGTGACTTTAAAGAGAATGAGACGATGCAAAATGGTGTTTAGAAGGTGGTTAAAGTGACTTTAAAGAGAATGAGACGATGCAAAATGGTGTTTAGAAGGTGCTTAAAGTAAAGTGACTTTAAATGAA